>NW_019384333.1:242491-249510 GCF_000671375.1 Centruroides sculpturatus | reverse complement strand
TCCAGAATGGAGAAAAGTTTGAAATTGAAATCATGTTACTAATAAAATTTGATACTAAATGGAAAAAATTACTGTAATATAATAAAATATATATAATACATGATCGGCTTCACTCTGTTGTCATCTAAATTATTTAATTATTTAAGTTTTTGTGGTTTTCACAGATATGTTATAAAATACAGTCTTGTGGTCGAGGGTATAAAGTTACATATCTCAATCATTTTTACATTTATAACTTTGAAACTTTTTACTCGATCCTAGAAAGGGCAAGTTACTGGTTTACTCCTTGAGAGAACGTACCATAACACTAATTTTCGTATGAAAGCTGTAGATGGCCAAAGTGGTAAAGGCACAAATGTGCTAATTTGTGGAACTTGAGAACAAATCAGAGTTAGTAAACACTTGCTATCTTTTATTCTTACACATCGGGCTCGTACGTCACCACTCATTTTCCTATTTTGAGTCTGACTGAAGTCGAGATGGATCTAGGTAAATTAATGCCTACGGACAGACAGCTTTTTCGATTATAAAGATATCATTTATAATATGTTTTGATATTGTATAATCGTTACTTTGCAGCTGCAAATATGATACTATTAGTATAATCTGTACTGTTTAAATTTAAATATATTATTTTATTGAAAGATTGCATGTCTAAGGTAATATTTCAAGCAAATTGAGTAATTTGCCAATATCGCGTAAGAACTATTCTTAAAATTCACACACGATATTATACATAATATTTAGCATAGCAAATTTCAAATTAAAAATAGTTAGCAATTATTTTATCGTTTTTATAATCTGTGTGATTATTGATGTGTTTTAGCATTCAGAGATCCTTACAGGGCAAATGTAAACTTCTGCAAAGTAAAAGACCAGAAGATTACAATTCATACAACTCAAATAATTTGTATGTAAGTGTCTATAATATTTTATTCTCCTGACTAAATAGAAAATGAAACTTACAAGATATTTTTGAAATATTTTTATTATATATTTTATAAAAATAAATTTATTAATATTCTTTAAACGTGTAACTAATTAATTACGATTTTCTTATGAATATTTAAAATTTAATCTTATATTAAGGTAATAATTTAGCTTATAGATGACAAATTTACAAATAGTTTCCTTACTGTACTGGCTTGATTAAATGTTCTAAAGAAACTCGTTGTCGGTCCTCCAGGAAAACGTGGCTTTTAATGAGAATTTCGCCACTATTCGAGTGATAATCAAGTTGAATGTAAGCAACGGGTGGCGCGAGAAATTTTTCGGTTTTATTCTCACTTCTTTAACACAACAGACAAATTACGCATAAAAGGTTTTCCCAAAGTTTAGTATATTGCTCTTGTATTGCTGCATAACCTAATTTCCATCAATACAAGTAATTTCTCTAATGTGAAATTATGAAAAGATTTCTAAAAATTTGCCTACAAATTAGGAAAATAATATTCATTCGTAAAATACATGATAAATGTTTTAAACATGCTTATATAATTATATTACTAATGAAGTTTTATTTTATATTTTCAGAATTGCGATCAGCATCTTCATCACGTGGGTTATTGTTGCAACAATTCTTGAAACTCTATTTAAATTTAATATTATTAATGTATATTGCAATAAAGGTATTGTCATAATTAATTTCTAATTTGATATTTCTGGAAAATGAGATCACAGAAATTTTAGTGATAAAAGTTGTTTAATAGTGTAGGCTAAATTCTTTACTGATAATTATTGTATTTTCTATACTTAATGCTGTAAAATATTTTACACTCTGCGTTATAAACTTTACGTCATCAATGTTGAGAATTTGTTTATGCTGAAAATTTTGACAATTTACAGCAATACTTTATCATATTTAACTATGCAATTATTTTAAATACTAAGTTAATAAGTACGTCGTTAGAAATACCTGCAATATGAAGTATCGTTTAAAAGTATTTATAATTTTCATATTATTAGTTTAATTTGCTTTACCCAATTTAATAGCTTATGTTTGTAATAATTTAAAGGTATAAAATTAGAAATTTTAAAGAAAAATAAAAGTTAGTTTGTCCTAAAAGAGATAAATTTAATGTTATTTCTGTAAGCATCCTTATCTAAATAAAAATTTAAAAATGACTGTAAAAATCATATTTGCTATTATGAGTTTTTAATAATTTACATTAATAATATCGTTAATTAGATATATTTTTAATTTCAATTATTATTATTAGTTTCCGAAAATGTTCGGTTTTTTTTTATTTTTAGGAGACTTTCTACACAGTTTTCTTGCAGTTTCGTTACATACATCAATCCAAAAGATTTTTAATACCGACTTGAATGACAAGACAAGATTCTTTTGTGGAATTAAATGTTTACTTATCTACCCTGTTGTATTTGCTCATATACTGGTATATGCGGGATTGGTATATACAGTAACAGGTAAGTGAAAATAAATTACAGTATAAATTTCGTAGATAATTTCTAATATTTATTGGGCTGCAATTTAAAAAAAAAAAAATTGTATACCTTTAAATTTCTACTTTCTATCTGTCCTTCATTAATCTCGAGAACAGTGTTAGATAGGTGATTTTCAGCACCAGATATGAAAAACTCAGTAGCAGGAGGCCCCGATTAATTATACACGAACTTTTTGGTCTAGCCCTAAATTTACGTTTTCAATTTAAAATTTTTTCTTGAATAGAGTTACAGAAATGACTAGCGTAATTGTGTTGTCATCAGGAAAAGTATTATGTACAGGGACAGGATACTACTAATTAGAGATCAATAAAATATATTTTAAATTAAACAAATTAAAAATATGAATAAAACCCAGAAATATTGCCATTACTTTTTCTTATTTCCAAGATCTTTATCAAAAGTTTAAAGTTCTTGCAGCACATTTTGTGTTAAAAGTTTGTTGTAATCTGCATATGTTTTCATAGTTATTTTTATATTTTCCTAATTACACCTGTGTTTAGAGCTGTTATCATTTTAAATAAGTCTAAACACTTGATTCAGTTGGATAATAATTACACCATATCGGGTTCAGTTATATAGCGTTTTTATTTTGACTTCTAAGATTTACTTTCGTCTTTCCTTAAAATAATTTTTTTAATTAAAGAGTATTTTAATAAAATGTCATAGCAGATGGCGCCACACCTGCAGTTTTAAATGTTACTGAGAAAGTTAAGCAACTGGTTGCTGAGTTTTTTTAGTTAGAGAGAAAGAGCTGAGTAAATTTAATTGAATTTATTATCATTAGACTATTATTTAAATCTAAATGTCTTTATTTAAGTAATTAAATTAATTACCTTTGAAAATTTTATTTTTAGCATAATTCATTACCATACTAATTGGAACCCATCAAAATTGACTATTATCTTTAATTAAAGTGTAATAAATGAGATCATTGAAAATTTAAGGTTCAAAAATAATCAGTAGAGCATGTGATATTTTGTGGTTCCTCCAACAAATAAACACTTAACTCTACTTATTTTTTGATACCATGTGGCTTATTATTATTTTCCATCCTGGTCACAGATAGGCAATTTAGTAATCATAAGCAAAAATTCAGAAGTTCATATGAGGTGAAACACGGGTTCTAATAGTTAAAAATTCTAAATGTCTGGATGGCATGTGAGCGCACTTGCTTCCCATAGACTTAACATTTAGATTTGCCACTCCTTCACACATGAACTATTGCATCTTTCTTAAATCATTCCTCAACACCCTCATCTACAGGGCATCTTGATACCTGAACCATGTTTGTAACTTCAGCCGTTCTGTCAAACAAAGCTGAAAAGTATTTTAGGCATAAGAAATTCAAATATAGATTTATCTTATAGTATATACGTTTTTATAAATATTCAAAGAAATTATCTATTTTTATTTGATTTTATACATTTCATCTATTTTATATATTCTAATTTATAAATACTTATTATCCCACAGTGCTATGAACGACAATCAAGTAAATTTATAGTTTTAAATAAAAAATCCTTAAAAATTGCAAGAAAAGTGAAAAATAATTTAACACATTATTTATCCTTTACACATATATTTCAGATAAGCTTTTTAATATTGGAAATATATCTGAAGATGTTTCTGTAGAAATTTCATCACAAGGAATGTCTTTAATAGAAACATACTTTTTTCTGAGGTAAGTATAGGATTTTTCTCTTTGTAATTTACCTTAAAATTTAAATATTTAATAGCAAATTGTTGTAATAGTACAATAAAATTAACAATAAATATTTTATTAAAGTGAATCATTTTTGAAAGTTCTAGTGTCACTCGTTTTAGTTGGAAATTCAAATAAAACGAGCAAAAATTACTTTGACATAGTCACATTGTCGGGCTGAAACTTTTTATATATTTACTTTATTAATTTTAAATTAATGTGCTCGATCTGAAATTAGTAGTGTTTTCATAAATCATGCTATTTCTCATAAGAACAGAGTAATGCGGGTCATTTATGTAACTCCTTTGTAGGAATAAATTTTCAATTGAAATCACGTGACTTTCAGTCTAGACCAGAAGTTCGTATATAATTAATCGAGGTCTCCTGTTTCTGATCTTTCCATATCTGGTCTCGACTTTCATCTATATACCGTTCTGAGATTAAGGAAAGACAGGCATATGAACGACAGTAGGAATTCATAAGTTCTAAGTTGAATCCCTAAAATGCTATTGACTTACAGACCCGTTCTCAAGATTTTTGAAAGAATGAAATTATATACAATAACACTATATTTTATAATCTCTTTTCTTCATTTTTACAATATATTATAGAAATATAGTGTAACACAACAAAGTACACTACAAAGACATTAGCAAGATTTCCTGCAAGTTTTATTGCAGAAAAATTTCTTAAAAACTTAAAACGATCTCTAAATCTTTGAGTAATTTTATTACACTACTTTATTGGAGCGTATATGAAGACATATCACTTCACAAAATCTTGTAAAGTTTCAAATTAACAAATTAACTATCAGGAAAATCTTTCAAAAACGTTAAGATCAAGTTTTCATGAAGTTATTATTCCAAAAAGTTTTGTAAACGTTCAGAAAAATTTCTGTGGTATTATACATGGTATTTTGTGGACATTTAAACACACGTGTCTAAAACTTAGGAAGAACACAATTGATATGATAACAAGAAAAAGTCTTGTTGACAAGTTTGCCACAATGTTGTGACTGCTGGATTCCTTATTCGAGATGGACATATTCCATACGACAGTTCTTTCTGACTGGGTATTAGAAAGAACTTTCCATCCATTCTCTGCCGAAGTCGAACTTCTGTATGTATCTTTTTCAACAAAAATTAACTTTTACATTTGTAAAACGCTCTATTGTAAAATTATCAGCGACTGTGCTAACATCATTTTACAGCTCAATACCACCCCATACCCATACATATACATATACATATTACGGGATTCTTCTTCTGTCTCTTGACTGTTTTTGATTTAAAAGGTCTCAAAACAAAGAGATTGGCAAAAAACTCGGATGGTGAATTTTGATACGATTCCAATACTTTCCCTTGTTATATATGCATCACAGCTAAGAAAGTAAAACTGTACTAAACATGTTCAAGGAATCTCTCAAAACAAGAAAAATATTCGATCACTTGCTCTTTCAGTTTACACAGGTTTTACTGTATGCATTATAAAATCTAGTTGTAATAGAAAAAGAAAAGTGCACAAGATTAAGAATTATGTTTCATTTAAATGAATAGATTTAATCTTAATTTTCAAACAAATTAACAAATTTCATTATTTTTTTCAATTAAAAAATTTTAAGTATTTTTTTACTTATCTTTCTTAACAGTAAAATAAATGAATTTGATAATTATTATTCTGTACAGTGGTTTCTTAACATTCTATTTACGAAGAAACGATGGAAACAAATCCATACTGTACTACTTCGTCTATCTGTTGAAAAGATACATAAGGTTAATTAGATCTTTATTTATATTTATTAAATTAAGTATTTCACAAATTGTTTTGTTAAATGTGGTTTAAATTTTACTCATTTTGTATTAAAGATTGACTTTTCCATTGCTGTGCGTGTTGGCTTTCTTCATAATTTTGCCACTTTGTGGCGAAGGACCACATTGGGATCTCGTAAATAAAGAAGCAAGAAAGGCTGAACAATACTGGTGGAGACATATTCTTCATATTCAAAATTTATACAATATGCCATTAGATGTAAGTTGGGATTTATTAGTAACCTAAATTTTAAATTTTATGAAACTCTAGTCAAAAATGAATCTGTTTTTGCAGTTTTTTATACATATGTGGTACGTTGATGCGTTGATGCAGTTAAATGTAATTACGGTTCTTTTATTATATATTCATGACAGGTAAGAATGAAAATATCTACGTAATTGTTTTTGGTTTAATCATTTTATACCATTTTTTGGTTTAATCATATTTATTCTACTTCTCAATTAATTCTATAATACGTAAGATATTTTAGAGCATTTTGATTCCCTACTAATGAAAGACCCAAATGGTCAATATTGATCTATTTAGGACTTAATAATATAAAAGTTATTTTTTAAAATAAAAACTCATAACAGCCGACAATGTTAGGTAACTCTCGTTGCTCATTTTTTAATTTTAAACAATTACGTATTGAAAACACCTCGTTCTAAATTATTATTTATAGACCTCGAGCTCGTTGATGGTTAACTATATTGCCGTAGATGTGCTTTGCAAAATTTGAAAAGAGACATCACTTGTTATGTAAAAAAAGTTTTTGTGTTTCGCTACACTTTACGAAAAATCATAAAAATGTGTATATTTTAAGAATATATTTAAGTTTACCATGGCTAAAGTTCATACTGAAAATGTTTTATTATTATATAATTTTATTACGAAAATAAAACATAATGCACATATTTACTATCACAGGATATTATAATTTTGCTTCACGTAGTAAATACATTGCGCTGTATTCAGTTTTACTTTACAGACTAAATTTAAATAGACTCTTTGATCATTCTATTTATTAGAGTAAATTGTACGT
>NW_019384333.1:228934-239445 GCF_000671375.1 Centruroides sculpturatus | reverse complement strand
GTTGATTGTATTAACTTGATTCTTTAGATATTGAAAATTAAATAAATAACATTATGTTAATTTAAGCGTACAGAAACGTTGCTGTTGTTCCAGCAAAAATCTTATTTTCACTTTACCGAGTGCCTAGTAGGTAATTTGCAGATTACCTAGATAATCTGAACATTACCTAGGTAATTTGAGAAATGGAATAATTTTCGCAGCTTTAACGGATCACCCTAGTTAATCTGCAGATTAGCTAGGTAATGCGCACATTAACGGATTTCGAGCTTTAGCGGTAACATATATAATCATCGATAAATGTGAGTAATTCGCAATATGTAAAAGAAATTTATAACATTTACCGAAATTGTTTGTGATTATGCATAATTATTAACGTAACTACATGAATCGGAAATGAAGTAGCCTAATACATTTAAAAAAGTAAATATAATTTATTTTTTATAAACGTTTAATATTAATTAATTACGAAATACTTTAATAAGAATTTTTAGCTATATGCATTCGATTAGTTTTTATTTATAATCAGAGATATAAATTAAGTTTATACATTTATATATATTACAGGCCTATATACTGTATATGTAAAGCAAAAACAAGAAAAATATATATTTGTCTGCTTTTGTATTAGATTTAATATATCTTTTACATATAATCGTTAACTTTATAATTCAAAATTCTTTTACAGAAATCTTGAGAATTTGTTCCTGTATCTTTATCAGAAACCTTACTTTATCCATCTGAGTTCTTACTGCTTCGGCTTATTAATAGGATACGCTTTATTCAAAAAGAAACAATTCAAATTCGGAAAGGTATGTTATATGGCTTTTTATTTCTCCTTATGATAATATAAAAAATAAATTATGTATAAGACATTTATTAAGTAAAAAGATTATAATCATACAGTTTTATTCCTCGTAAAAATATATTCTTTTGATTACTGGAAAATTTGATTTTAATTAAACAGAACAATTATTTATTGTGACATATTTACAATGCCGGGCTGCAATTTTTAATAATACATACTATTAATTTATTTAATTTTAAATGTAAGCTCTGCACCTCAAGTTAGTAGTGTTTGGCTCTGTACATTATACTTTTTCTTTTACAACACAGTCGTTCCGGTCATATATCTAACTTTTTTGGGGGGAAACATTTTCAATTCAATTAATGTGATGACACGCAATTTGTAAACTTTAGGGGCAGGAAGCCCCGAGTAACTATATATGACTTTTTGGTTTCCATTGGAAGTCATGCTATTTGAATTCAAAATGTTTTCCCGGAAAACAGTTAGATAAATGACCTCACTACTCTATTTTTAAAAGTATCGTATGATGCACAGGGGCAAGACACTACTGATTTGAGGTGAAGAGCATTACTCCATTAAAAATATTATTAAAAATTGCAGCTGTGTATGTTTATTCATTTATTTTATTTTATTTTACTTTCCCTTTTCTCTAACATTATATTATTGTATCCCTTCTATGACTAACAACATGTATCTACTATGTATTTTTCTGTATTTCTGCCTGGCTGTGCTAAGCAGGTGCCAGACAATAAAGATTATTTTGACTGACTGACGTGTATTGTGACAAGGTTACAATAAATAATTGCTCGTTATGTTTTGATAATATATTATGTCCCAGAAATTAATTGACTCTATACGCAGCCATAAAATTTAATTAGCAATAGTAAAGTAAAGGTTTATTAATTGATTTATTTCTTGCGTAAAATTCAAATTCGCATTATATATATAGAATTCATTTCAGCTTGTACGATTGAAATGAAAATGTTAACATTTGGAATTTGATTTAAAAATCTACATCAACCATATTTTTCAGATGATTGTTGTTACATGTTGGATTACGGCAATTTGTTTGATAGGATTGATACTCTTCGGTTTGCACAATTACAGAAATAATCCTTTTCCAAATCAATCAGTAATTCTTGCACATCAGATCCTTTCTCCAATTGCATGCACGTTGGTAATAGCTTGGATATGTATAGCATGCTTATCGGGATATGGAGGTACAGTAAGTTAACAATTTTCACATATTTTTGTATATAATTAAAGTTTGAATAATGTTCTAGGTGTAGCAAACAAGTTCCTGTCCCTTGACATCTTCATCGTAATGGATCGTCTAACAATTTGGATTTATCTTCTTCACCCTCTGTTTATTCTTTATCTTTTTGGAGAATTTAGGAATCCACTTCCATTTACACAAATAAATCTGGTAATACTATTTTTCAAAAATATAATTAATATTTGATCCATATTCATTCCTATAATTTGATTAATATGTTATGAATCACATAGAAGAAGCGATCATTAAAGTTCTACATAAGAAAGTTTAATTTAAAAATTAATTTAAATTTATGTTTTTCCTAAATAATGTATTTTATTTATAACAAATAGATTTGTATATTAGTTTAACTAATTAAATCTTGAATAAGATCAAGTTTAAATTATTTTACTTTTCTTTAGCATTAAACATCTTATAAATTTACGTTTACAGTATTAATTTACGTAATTTATTATGTAATTTACGTTTACAGTAAAAATATATAAATAACAAAAATTTATTAGTTTTATTTCTTAAAATATGTTTAATACAAATTTATATATTTTTCTAGTACATGACGTTCCTGTTGGTGATGACACTCTCCATTATTGCATCTGTTTTTTGTTACGTCTTCTTACAAATTCCATTTTCACATCTACTTTCGAAAATATTTTTTTCAGAAAATTATAAGAGAAATATCGCTAACGATAATGAAATTCAAAGTATGGAAACATTTGAAAAATAGAAATATACAATTTTTTCTGTACAAACACGTTACGGATATGAAAAAATGTAAGATAAAAAGGTGGACCAGTGATAAATACGGAGCAACAGTTCATTTTGTGAGAGTAGCCAAGGACGTAGGTCTTAATCTACGCCACTTACGGGCACTAGTCGGTAAGACCAGCTCTCAGTCGTCCAAAGAACGGCCTTTCCCCGTCGTAGGGAACGAGTGTGGAGGGCTTTACGGTTATATTATAATTTAGAGCGGAAGTTGGTGATGGCGAATTCACCTTCTTCCTTCGTCAGGTTCCCGACACCAGTTTGTCAATTTATAGAGGCGCGGACAAACACGCGATAACGATCTGATTCGGAATGAATTGAGGAGACATTCTGTATAATAAACATAAGTATAATTTAATAAAACTAAACAAACGAATACAAAAATTCGATTACAACCATTTAAGCGACAAACTAGAGGCTACGACTAAATCTATGCTAATGCGCGTTCGAGAGAGAGCTCACAAAATGATTCTAAACATACGACCTGTTAGTTGTCGTCTTCGTTTCTGTATAGGTAGAGGACACCTTGTAAATAGAGTTCATATTACTATCGTATGGGAGATCAATTCGTGCACAAAATATAAAAATATCACTTCTTCTAAGTGTAGACTCGGGACTTAGTCTATCGGACTCCGTTATGGGCGTTGGCCATCAGGAGGAAACGTATGTGGAGTCTGGACACTTTCAAATCGGTCGGAGGACTCCTCGAATTCTGACTAATTTCTCCTTTTATCTCAAAATTTCGTCCAATCATCGTTCAGTAACTCTTTCGTGAGAACGGATGAAAGGGGGATGAATGAGGGGTAACCATTTCCCATCTGAGCGAGATTTTTAACGGATAAGGGAAAAACAGCGGATGTTCTCTTCTGTGGAAAGGAAGTGTCATCTGTCATCTATTTTTCCCACGTCTAAACCAATAATTTTCTCACCAAAACGAAGTATTATTTGGTGACATTATTTAAGCATATTTAATAAAAATTATTAAATGAGGCCTAGGGCCTTCCGGATCTCACAATTTCACATGCCTTACAATTATGAAAATAAAATAAAATAAACATAGAAGTTTACAACATTTTTCATTCCCGACTGTTATGTGTACATAATAAGAGAATGTATCGAATCGTGTCGAATTTGACCCTGCGATGTTTTTGCAAATTTCCACGTTTAGAGATCTCCTCAAACCAAAAAAAAAAACAGTAAAAATTTCCGTGGATAAAATCTACCAACGTGGATAAAATTAATCAAATTAATACGTTGATATATAACGTATTATTTAGACGCCAACATACACACACACACACACACACACACACAATTAATATAGGCCTATATATATATATTGATTTTGTGTATGTAGGTTGGCGTCTATTTTGCTTAATATGTGGCACAGTGGCCTGTGTATGAGAAGCATTGATGCTATTAAATTTTGGTGGTGAAAGGTCGAAGGGATATGCAATAGAAAGGGGTTATATATCTCGAAAGGGATAGGACTTAACGAAGATTTTATTCAGTATTAATATTTACAGTCTTATATAAACCTTACCCTACCATCAAAATTAAGTTTTTTTATCATGTTATTATATTATATTATACTAAAAGTTAAAAAAAACACTCTCACTTATAGTTTTGTTAACATTCCTACTATATATTATAAAAAGCTATCATATATTTCGGTTTCTGTATGTATTCATTTGTTTCCCTTGATTTTGGAGTCTGAATTTAACAATGTTCAATGTCCGACGTTTCCACGTCACCTGAAATATTATATTATACTAAAAGTTAAAAAAAACACTCTCACTTATAGTTTTGTTAACATTCCTACTATATATTGTAAAAAGCTATCATATATTTCGGTTTCTGTATTTATTCATTTGTTTCCCTTGATTTTGGAGTCTGAATTTAACAATGTTTAATGTCCGACGTTTCCACGTCACCTGAAATAAAAGAACCTAATTTTCTGTCCAATATCGATATTTTCAGCCGGGCTGACAATATTTGAAACCTACCAGTATAGATTTACTTATTATTCAACTACGTATCGCCTCTCTTTTTGCTAACATTTCGGTTTAGACAATTTCTCAATCACTTAAAAAATTTATTAAAAATTTAACACGTAATACTGAAAACTTTCGAATTAAAACTTCCAACGTACATAGTTTATATTGATATTTCTAAAGCTTTTGACACTGTAGACCTAATATTCTACTGGATAAACTATCGACCAAATTTAATATAAATGGGACTATTTTAAAATCGCTTAATAATTATTTTTTACTTCGCACTTATAAGACTATAATATCTGATTTCTATTTCAATCAATTTTTTCCTCTAATAAGTATTCCACAAAGCTCTGTTCTTTATAGCCTATATCAGTTTTTTTCAACCTGTGGGTCGCGACCCCCAGGGGGTCGTGAAGTCTTACACGGGGAGTCGCGGGTAAAAGTAAAAGACAAGTTTTGTAGGTCCTACACTACATTAAAAAAACTATAATTTCAGCGAGAAGGCTGTACCTGTTTATTATACAGTACAATTGGTTTTTTGATCGACATTCAGGTCTCAACGATGGGTGTAGCGAGAGATGGGCCCGGGTGGGTACGGGCCACCGCAGAAAATGATAGCCGTAAAAAGTGTTGAGCTGACTTGCAAAAAAAGTAATAAGTAGAAAAGTAGAAGTTGGAAATTCTCATCCTAAAAAAAAAAAGGTCAACAGCATCCCGAGCCCAATGTTATAATGAAAAGGAAGTTTCATACGTTATGTGTCTTAAGTTATTGTCGATTATTCTCAAATTCTCGTTTAAATCAACAATAATTTTTCTCAACAGAAAGAAAATTAAATATATAGTTTTTAAAATCACTGATATAGTTTTAATATGGCCCTAGGGGGGTCGCCAGAATTTTTTAACTTGTAAAGGAGTCGCGTATTCAAAAAGGTTGAAAAACACTGGCCTACATTAATAAA
Organism: Centruroides sculpturatus; assembly: GCF_000671375.1. Classification (NCBI taxonomy): domain Eukaryota; kingdom Metazoa; phylum Arthropoda; class Arachnida; order Scorpiones; family Buthidae; genus Centruroides; species Centruroides sculpturatus. The sequence continues at coordinate 233,643 of NW_019384333.1, read as the reverse complement.
CTAGTATCACCACGTATTTTAAATAAATTTTGGTGTATGTCTGGGTCTCATGCCCCACTAAAGTGGTTATATTTCTTATGTTTTATATTTATCTGTAGATGTAAATTAATTCTTTTTTTTAACTATTCAAATGCATTAATTTTACATATTTAAAAATTTTAAACACATTTTCCGATAGTGAATGCATATTATACTTTCTCTCTGTAAGGAGGTTCTAATATTTTAAATTAAATTTATTGTAATTTTTATTAAATCTGTGTAAATTATTTGTATTGCTAAATAAATATATTATTAAACATTTATATTCTTTTTCGTTTCATTTACATTAAATTCATTTGTAGCACAATTAATTATAGTTTATAATTGTATACAAATAATAATTACCTGATTATATTTTATTGGGCTGCAGTTTTAAAATCTTGTAGAAATAAAAATTCTTATTCTACTTATTCTTATTCTACTCCCTTGATTCATATGGAGACTATAGCCTGATATGCTTTTTCTCCGAGAGACGAGTTATTGATCGCTATGCGACCGAAGAGCCGGCCGTATCTAACGGCTTATACGCACGCGCGGGAAATAATGCCTTCCGGGAGGACTTTTAAGGGGAACTGGCCTCCTATTCAGTCGTTATTGGCAAGGAGAAAACCCGGAAAACTCCTTGCAGCCAGCCTGTCCGATCGCGGCGCGAACCCACGACCGAACTTCCCAGTGTTTAGGGTCTGGTCACCGCTATGAGCGGCTACGGAGACCACTCGCCCACTGGTGGGGGCGAAATAAAAATTCCCATTGTCGTCTGTTTTTCTGTCGCGACGCTTGTCGGAGAGAAAGCGAACTAAGGCTATAATCTCCATATAAACCTGGGAGGAGAAGAAGAAGATATTGTTATTCCATTTCGTCTGTATTTCATCAATTTCAAGAAAGTAGTAACGTATATGAAACATTAAAGTATAAGGCCCAGATTAATTTTATAGGAAAAATTTCTGTTTGGACAACGTTATTCCAATTGAAATTTTTCTCCCGAAAACAGTTAATAAATGAATTACACGACTAATGATAAAGGGAAAATATGATGTACAGGGGCAAGCTGCTACTAATTTGAGGTGGAGAGCATATATTTTAAATGAAATAAATTAAAAATATGATTAAGAAGTAAAACGGCAAAACCGTATTTGGGACAAGATTATGTCTCGGAGACGGAACCACTTTGATCCTCAAGGCAGGTCTCGTTCTCATTCTCCTACCTTCTTTGATATCGCTGCTTTACTGCGCGATCGTTAATTAAAACTTCGTGAAGGTCGTCCACGAGCCATTTCGGTGAATGTTCTGTCGGTAAAAATTGACTAAGAAACTGGCAATTTACTTAATTTGTATCAGCAGAGTGATATTTACGACAACGTCGATATATAATATAAATCAAAGATCGGCACGGCTGTCGAATCGAAAGGTAGTAAAAAGATCTCTCTCCTCGATAGAGTTTAGGAGCAAAGTGAGGTCAAAGAGCGAAGGTCACGCGCAGGCGCTCTCAGTCCTAAAGTCAGAGTTCACTTCTTAGAATGACTGCAGGTGGTACTCTCCCCTACCTGACTTCTGTGGGGTGAGGTGGCTGTTTTGCCTGTTTGTAGATGAGGGTCGCCATTTTGGATTTTATTTTGACTCGATTCTCGGTCCCCTGACTACCTACGAGTCTGGATTTTTTTTATGCGCAAATGATTTGGGCACCTAATACTCTGTGCCAAATATCAATTCTCTACATGTACTCCTTCATACCTCTATGCTGATAAGAACATGAGGCAGTATAATTTTATAAACAAGACATATTCTTGTCAAAAATTGTAGTCCAGCAGGATTTACATGATTTATTAATTATGCATTTCAGACTACTTTCCATCAACCGGGTGGCAGAAGTTATAAGTGTGTTATAGTACAGTAGTGGCATATAAAAATAGCTACACAGAGTTTGGGCAGTAAGGGTTCTGTATGTGACTGCTCCGATTTCGAATTACTCCACCGAAAGATTTCTGTCCAATCGTGAGTTTATTGAATTGTGCGTTATTACTGATGTCTTCCGGTATAAATTACAGTTTATTCTGTGTGATAACGCTTCTTGTCTAGTCTTGTGTTCAAATATACGAACGCTAAGGTGGCTTTTATTTTTTGTTAGACTTATTATACCATCAATAAAAGGCGGACAACGTTAGAAAAACTTTTTATTCCTTTGAGAATCCATTTCGGACAATTATGTCCTTTTCCATCTCTGTGTGTTACAACTATTTAGGGAAAAAATTTTTACATTAAAGTTAGCATAATGTATACAAGTTTACACAAAAATCACCGTGATGTTACAAATTTGTAAAAGAAACAACAGGAAACATACATGGGTTATGAGAAATGCAGGAGTTGTGACATTAGATAAAATATGGATGGTTATGGTTAACAGGTATAAGCTATAAAATAATGATAAATTGGAAAATGATTTACAAAAAAAAACAAAATACATATATGTAAAAAAGCTTGGACTTACTGCAAACATAACGGTATGGTACAGTACATAGTGTTGGAAAAACACTCCAGTATACATGGCAAGTCTATAAAATTTATGAAACACGTGACCTTTATTACTGTAAGAACAATACAAAACATTTTGAGAACGATAGAATGATAGAGTGAAGAAAGTGCACCGTAAAAAAAAAAAAAAACAATTTTCTTAGGTTTTTTCTAATGTGTACGTCGTCGAGCGACGCTATCTTGTAAGCGGCGCTCGATGTTCGACATTTACAATTTAGAGATGAAAACTTCGGCCGCAACCTCGATACTTGTTCATTTTTCAAATATCAATTTTAAGATTGAATATATTTTTTTAAAAATTCAATTTGTATTAATACTTGTTACGCAATAGTAATTACATTAAGTGTGAAACGAGATTTTCTGGTTTCTTATTTAATGGAAAATACAGTAGTAGCTTCATATGGAAGAATCCACTTTTTTTCAGCGGGGATATCCCTTACTACTTAATGAACTAATCTATTTAAGCAGCATTTGATTAGTGAACGTAAGTCGACTTGTATTTTTTGCTTCCTTGGAGAGGGTATTCTGTAGGTACTCTTATAATAGGTAATTTAATATCTGTTTTTGTTAAATAAAAGATATATAATTTTATGAAAAGAAACATATTTAAATGTAACTTATTACGAAAACTGTACAAATTATAAATAAAAGTAGAATAAATAGAGTTTATCGTGTTATATTCGTTAAATCTTGTTTATCTCATAGAAAATGTTTCAATTGTAATATATAATAGTTAAACGTTTCCTTCCCAGTATTGTAAAATACAAACGCTAAATTCTGTTTATTAATATAAAGTGAAAATATAAAAATATAATAAGTTATATCCAAATATTTTTATTAAGTAGGTTATATATTTTGATTTTTACATACTCCTCCAATATTTATACAAAAATTTTAGAAATATATACAAATCACCCCATATTAATGGCAATAATAAACACATTATATTTGCATTTATACAGGTTAAAAATGACCTACAAGTTTCACATATTTATTTATCAAAAATTTATCACTCTGTTCACCTTTCCCGGTGAAAATGTTTATAAAAGTTAAATTCAACATTGATTAAAAAAAATACACTTATTCGAAGAAATAAGTGTATTTTGTGCCATTTCTTGAGAAAAGGCGCTATATCTTTTTCTTTTTTTGTATTTATAAGTGATTTTCTCTGGAAAAACAATTATTATTTCTAATAAAGTGTTTGTACTAATTTTCAACGGTGACTTTTTGTACAAAGGAACAAAAGTTATTACAAATTTTTAAAAATATCTTAAAAATTTCTATTGTTGTACCACTATTTTATAAACTATTTTTTAAATATTCAAGGAAAAAATTGTTATTGACTTTTGAAATATTGTTACTTACACTTTTTAATCTAAATACATAAAATTGCTTGTCTTGACTGACTGACTGACTGAATGACTCACTCACTCACTGATTCATCATCGCCCAGAGCAGACCGCTTAACCTAAAGAGGTGAAATTTGGTAGACAGTTAGGGTACGTCATGGAAACGCACACTAAGAAGGGATTTTTCGAAATTCCTCTGCGGAAGGAGAGGAAAAGCATTAAGGCTTAACTGGAAGAACGGCCACTACTGTACTATTTTAGATGCGACTTTTTGTTTTTATCTGCGTTTTAGTAGGGTATGCCATGGTAATGCACAATAAAAAGAGATTTTTCGAAATTCCCCCGCGGGCGGGAGAGGGAGAGGATTTAGTCTTCATCGAGTACTTAGGTGTATTAAATTAATAACATTTCAGACATTGTTATAAATATTTTTACCTATTTCGATTTTAAAAATGTTCGAACCGTTTTAAATTCGAATTTGTTATTGCATATTGGTTCGATTATAGAACGATTGTAAACGGCCATGAGAATGGACACTAAGAAGGGATTTTTCTAAATTCTCCCGCGGGGGGAGAGGGAGAGGATTAAGCTTAACCGGAAGAATGGCTTCTACTGTACTATTTTAGATGCGATTTTTTGTTTTCAACTACGTTTAGTCTTCATCGAGTACTTAGGTGTATTAAATTGATCACATTTCAGACATTGTTTAAATATTTTTATATATTTCAATTTTAAAAATGTTCGAACTGTTTTAAATTCGAATTTGTTATTGCGTATTGGTTCGATTATAGA
>NW_019384333.1:221257-228211 GCF_000671375.1 Centruroides sculpturatus | reverse complement strand
ATGTCTTGGCTACTTTAATATTATTTTTACGTGTTTTAGCTGGCAACACTCATTCGACCATGAAAGGGAGCCAGTATTTAAACGAAGCTTAATTTTCTAATTTTTAACGATACAATAGCGACGATTATTATTTTAAAAAATTTTTGTTAGGCTTAACATCGATGAAAATTCAACGCAAAGTAGATTAATAGCGATATACTAATATACTAATTACATGGGATTTAATAATATACTACACTAATAATGGATTTTTCATACTTTTCGGTTATCCGACTTTTCAATTATCTTACTAACCCCAGTCCCCAATTGAGTCGGATAATCGAGGCTCTACTGTACATTATAATGTATACAGGTAGATCTTCATATGTTCAATTCTATCAATGCGGGTTTCGGTCATTCGATGCTACTTCCAGGAAATTGCAATGTCCAAACTTTTTCTCATTGTTAGTTTGTACAGAAACGTGAAGTTTATTCTATCTAGCGCAGTATCCTTAATTAGCAGTTTAATTAATTTCTATTTTACATTTAGTGTAATTTCTTAATTTTTCAGCTTTGACAGGAAGCTTTTCGAGATAACTACCTCTCGCACTACCTCTCCAGGTAACAGTAAAAATTACTGTAAGCTCACTCATTGTTAGTAATTTTGCGATTTTTCACTCTTTTCAACATAAAAATCTTAACCATCCTGAACAGTGAGCGAGGTCTCACATCATGTCATATTTGGTGTCAGGAGTTTGAGTGTTTTTTTCATACCCTAGGCCCATAGTCTCATATTTATGACTGTTAAGTGTTGATATGGGTAGTCTCGCCTGTCAAGAACGAAAGAAACAACAGATAGGCACTTAGTACTATCTGTAACAAAGTTATCTATCATTCTAGCGGTTCCTATGTATGGATGTAGTTTCTAAGCCATCTGAAATAAATACATGTGTAGTGTGAGATCCGACCCATGTGCAAACCAATTTTTACCTTCCTCTTAAAACTTTAAACAAATTTAACATATTTTAAATAAATTTATCACCTTACTGTGAAAAAACCCATCGTCATAAAAAAGAAATCAAATATCTCATTTATATCAAAATATCAAGTATCAACTTACAACTCTCCCCTTTAACGTAAACATTCGACCATCTAACAATAGCAATCGTCTGCTACAAGACTCGGTGTTTACGGTTAAAGTCCAACTTCGACGATTTATTGCAGCCCGGGACCACCTTTAACCCCAAACCTACTAAAACAATTGATCACCTAACTAATTTTCTCATCACAAAAAGTATAAAACATGTCCTTCCCCTCTCGGGGAGTCGCTGATCGGGAAGTCGCTCGAAGTTTATCGAAAGAAGTCGAATACTGTACTGCTATCTCACCAGACCTATTCCGGAATACTGCTATCTCGCCAAACCTGTGCCAATTTACCGAATTTACGGCAGAATTATGACCCTGATAGTCTGTCAGGAGGTATGAAAACTTTGTTGTAAACTCTCTCTCTCATACGCGAATTAGTAGGAGTTTTGTAATTTTAATTTCGTTAGTTAGTTAAACAAACTCTTGTTTTGTTTAAAATGGTGCTTTTATTCGACTGTGCCAACGTCTTATCGCCGACCTCTTTGACTCTCCTCCACTCTCGTAACGCGTAACAAAACGTAAACGCTATCCTTGACAAGCAAGTAGGTCACCGACCTGTTGGTGGAAAGGAGAGGCATTACCAACCTCTCCGGCGGCTCACAATAGACAGAGAAAGGAAATACTTTCAACACTGGTGAAGAAATGCAAATTATCCGGAAGTTGTGTCATATCTACAAATTAGAAGTGATTTTAGAAATATATTATATAGAGTTTGTATAATAATGTCATAATCTGATCTAACATGAAAGATGGTTTTAGAATCAGCGAATCGTAATGTCAGTCCAAACCGCTTATGGTTAAATGTATTCCCATTAAATATTTTTTTTTATGTGCCAGTACTCACAATATTTCGTGTCTGGTACTTGCGTGTATTAAATTAATGTTTAAATGTGAGATTATGCAATAGAATGAAAAATGTTTTATTGTATTTATATTACAATCTAAATAATTGAAATTATCAAAAGTTGAAATTTGATCTTAAATTTATATTTATCATATTTTTCAAACAATTGTTATTTCATGTTGGATGACGATAATTTACCTGACGGGATAGATACTCTTCGGTTTGCACAGCTACAGAAATGATCCCTCTCCAAATAAATCAATAATTTTGGCACATCAGATTCTTTCTCCAATTGCAAGCACAGCGGTAACAGCTTGGATATGTGTAGCATGCTTATCGGGATATGGAGATATGTTAACAGAGTTGATAACAAAGTTTCTACATATAACTATAATTTAATTAATGTTGTAGGTGTAGCAAACAAATTCTTATCTTTCGACTTATTCCTTGTATTGGATCGACTAACAATTTGGATTTACTTTCTGCACTAGTGTTTATTCTTTATCTTATTGGAGAATTTAGAAGTCCACTTCGATATACACGAATAAAACTGGTAATAAGGTTTTCTTGAAATCTATCATGTTTGATATTTTTGAATGACATAATTTTCTGTTATTTATTTAATATACTGCTATACTGTTGAAAAAAGAAGTAAATATTAAAAGTTCTAGATAAATGAACTTAAATAAAACTTTCGTTAAGTACAGGCTGTTATTTGTAGAATTTGACAATATTAACGGAAACTCTTTTCAATGGCGTAATGTGAACTATCTAATCATTGTTATTAACGAATTTTAATAAATATTTCGTGTAAAAATGCTTCACATTGATGACAGATAAATGTGAATAATAAATATTGTTTTACATTGTTTTTTGCATCACACGTAAACAAATTCAATCTTACATATCTTTCTGGTACATATTCATTAGGAGCTTCGAATAGTAAACTACTCAAAGCTCATGAAATAAGTGAAATAAATCCTTTCAAGAGCATTTTATCATAAAATTAAGTCAATGATTGAGCATAAATGTTTTTAAAATCTGATTTTGATCGCTATCGTTGTCAGTATGATTACCATATGCTTTTCTTTTTCATCTCTAGAAGAAGATTCCAAACTCTCACGTTTGTAAAAACGGCAACATAACATATAATAAAAAAGTAATAATAATATCGTGAAATAATTTTGGTTCTCTACGCTTAACGGGACACTAATCATTTTCACTACTATTTTTAGAGAAATCGACATTTTATTTCGTAATTCACACCTGAATAATATTACAATGAATGTGTTTAATACACAGATTTAATACTCAGGTTCACAGTGTAATACACATGTTTATACACGTTTAATACAAATGTTTAATGCGATTTAATAAACTTAAACTAATATTACGATAAACACAAATAAATCGGATTAATAAATAAATTGACTGGTGTCCCGTTAAGCATAGAGTACCTTAATTTTTTATTATAGGATAAACAGGAAAATAAAATAACGTATTACAAAATAAATATAAATTTTTAATATTTATACGCGATGAGTGCATCTACAGTATTACTTTTTAAATTTAAATACACATAACTTTCTAATATTAAAGTGTAAAGGTTCAGTCTATTGTTTATGTTAATGAGTCCTTGAAGTCTCGTCGACATATAATAAACATTGCAATTATTATTAAGAAGAGGAGAAAAGTATGTAATGATAAATTTAAAATTTAAAAGAATTTTTTTACAAAATTTCACCTGAAAGGTTTTACAAATAGGCTGTATAAAACCAGATTAATTTTCTTGATTATGACCAGAATATTAAAATTAATTATTGTGCTTATAATTAGAAAAATCACAATCAATTATTGCTACAAATGTATCTTAACATCAGTCGCAATTGTGACCGGAGTTACCATCACTCGCAATCTTAACATCAGTCGCAATTGTGATGCCTTGTGAGGACTGACACTGCCGTGTTTCTCGGTTGACACGGAAGCTGCGATGGCAAGTTTAATTTGAGTTAGAAAGTAGGCCATGCGAGCGGCCGCGTGAGTAAGCGATCGAGTTCCGGATGGAGACAGAGAGACAGCTCGACGGAAGTAAATTCCTCAGACTCCAAAATTAACCACTAAAATAACAGTTTAATTTCAACGAAAAGAAGTACGTGATATATAATATATATATCGGGGTAATATTGCCTTAGTCTATCTATCTAGAGATCGTGAGAGAGAGAGAGAGAGTTTACATGAGATAAGCGCGGAGATGTAGAGGATCTGATGCGAGCTGGTCAAAAGGAAGAAAGTTCTAGATGACAGTTCTTATTCCAAATGTACAGTACAATAGATACTATGTATGCGGGAAAGATGACCTATCCGTAAAGATCATTAAAACAATGTATCCGACGATATAATAGAATGATATACCCGAACGTATAATAAACTGATGTATCCAAACGTATCCGAAATTTGAGGCACAGGGAAAGGGAGTGGCCCAGTTGAGGAACTGACGACGACTATCGTTAGGGACCGGGTGGCAACGTCTTGCCGTGGGAGAATTGGGCGGCGACTGCCTAACTGCCCGATTGGTATTATTTTAAAATGATGAAATCCGAATGGCAGGTCGGAAGGTCGCGCAAAAGCGTTTTTATCCACGCTGAGAATTTAGGAGATACACTCCCAAGTATGAAAGTTGACAGATACTTTACATAGTTAATGCTACAACGTTAAATTGTTTATGTTGAAGTTCGGATTCTCACACAATATTTTCAATGAGATTAGTCAATAATATAGTTTGTAAGGATATTTCCAAATAATAAATGTATTTAATTAAAATAATGAAAGAAAAAGTGGGAAACAAATAAACATTTATTTTATTTGTTTATATAGGAAACTGAATTCATCATCAGATAACTGTATCTAGCCACTGATTCCGTTAGAATGATTAGATACATGGACATTAATATAATGGAGTCATTATTGCGTTTGATCAAAGGTCATTAATTTAATGAATGAATGGCACTTAATCTAACCATTAATTAAAGTCAATGTTCAAATGAACAACTATTTAAATTATATTAAGAAGCATTTATCCTAGAGTAATTAATGTATCCGATTTGTGTAAATAGTCGAACTGGTAGTTTTGGTTGCATAAGGCAGATTGAAATGAAAATCGAAGAAGTGTCATAAAAATTTGTAAGAACGAGAGTCAGCAATACAGCAGTGATTTTGACATATGGAACTTCCAAGTCAGAAACAACAGTAACCATCAGTAGTTCTTTGGAAGATATCGATCCACGGATGGAACATTAGCGAATGTTCCACAGAACTGTGACAGAATATCTTGTCCAGGGGAAAAATTGCTTCTAACGAACCAATTTCTTCTTACAGACTGATTTATGTTGCATTATCAATATCAAGAATTTCGAAAAATCATACATACCAAAAATATGATGAAACTTCGAAACGAAATATAATATACCCAAACATTGTTTATACAGTCATACTTCGATATTAAGTGATAGAAATTTAGATTTATTTGTAAATATTATATTGAAATGAGTAACGAAATTGAGAACTATCGCTACACAATAGTATTTCACATATTCTGCCATACGTCGGGCAATAAACCAGTTTCTGTACACGTACAATACTTATCTTTTGAAAAACAACACTCCAGTATAGCTCATGTTGGATATTTGTCAATTTCAGAAGCAAAGAAATGTTAGTGTTAAATGGAGGTTTAGCTATACATAAATTACTAAATAACTTTACTAAACGTGAAATAAGGTAGTTATTAAATGACTCAATACTTGTAAGAATAACTGTTGAAAATTAATTGAAAACGGTGCAATGAGAATTAAAGAGTACAAAAAGCTGTTGCGTACGACACAAATGCCATCGAACCACTGTTTTATACTTTTATAAGTTCGCCTCTACCACCACTAAATCTATCATAGATCACGTATGAGTTAAAGATTTTGAAAGATAAGTTTGGTTATAAGTGATAACAATGCCCTTCGCAAGGCAAAATCGTACACAGACACTGAATGGTTCCGTATTAAGTATTTACAGTGAGATTTCTTGACAAATATTCATTAGAGCTTCACGTGGGTGGTACTATTTATAACAGCATTATATCGAAGGTTGTCTTTGTAAAGCTAGTTTCTTAAGAATTTTTCTTAAACTATTAACCATATACATTCTTATTAAAATATTTTCTTAACCTTGTAAGAATGATATAGCTTATATCATATNAGAAATGTTAGTGTTAAATGGAGGTTTAGCTATACATAAATTACTAAATAACTTTACTAAACGTGAAATAAGGTAGTTATTAAATGACTCAATACTTGTAAGAATAACTGTTGAAAATTAATTGAAAACGGTGCAATGAGAATTAAAGAGTACAAGAAGCTGTTGCGTACGACACATATGCAATCGAACCACTGTTTTATACTTCGATAAGTTCGCCTCTACCACCACTAAATCTATCGTAGATCACGTATGAGTTGAAGATTTTGAAAGACAAGTTTGGTTATAAGTGATAACAATGCCCTTTGCAAGGCAAAATCGTACACAGACACTGAATGGTTCCGTATTAAGTATTTAGAGTGGGATTTCTTGACAAAGTGACACGTGAAGCGCTAATGAATATATTAGCGCTTCGCGTGGGTGGCACTATTTATAACAGCATTATATCGAAAGTTATCTTTGTAAAGCTAGTTTCTTAAGAATTTTTCTTAAACTATTAACCATATACATTTTTAATATATTTTCTTAACCTTGTAAGAATGACATAGCTTATATTACATCAGTGATGAATCTTTCTCTTGAAACATAATTAAACAGATTATTAGGGGAGACCGGGGCAACTTCGGCATGCGGGGCAAGTTTGTCAAGCGCTTTTTTTTAAAAACAAATTAAAAGGAGACTTTGGTTATAGGTTAGGCAGTTGAGTTTTATTGGTGGCTTGTTGAGTGTAGTGTTTTTATTGTTCT
>NW_019384333.1:216973-218779 GCF_000671375.1 Centruroides sculpturatus | reverse complement strand
AAACTGATTTTAACCAGTTCTATAGTAAGGTAACATTCCAATAGACAATATGCAAAGCTTTTTTTTCAGTTTACAGCAGTATTTATTACACAAAATTTAAGTAAAGCTTAACATGCCGATCTTGCCCCGGTCTCCCCTATATTTAGAGGAGAGCAGATCAAATTCATTTAATAAATAATTTATTTGTATTATTTATGTTTTGTCTAGTAATTGTATAGTACATCTGTACATACTCTATCTATCTATCTTCTACATATATATTATAGAATGGAATTAAATTTAAGGTGGAAACTTCTGACTAATCTACCTCTTAGAAAGCATGATAACTTGAATAAAAATGATCTGTTTGCCCTTTTCAAATGCCCATTGTAGTATGTCCATGTTTTAGAAACGATTACCAAAATATCAAGAAGGGAATGGCTGTATAAAATATTTATAAGTAATTAAAAGTTTCATATATTATACAGTTTATTCGACAAGAAACAGCTCTTATCTAATGATAAAAACACTGACGTTTTTTTTTATACAAACAACAATTTTACAACTACAGTTCGACCTATTTCTGCAATTTGGATATTATAAATTTATTTCTAATAACTAATGTTTCTTCCCAGTTAATTTACACACTTGAATATAGTTGATGATGAAAAATTCGAAATTAATTATCTTTTGAAAATGTCCGCATTCAATATAGTAAAACATTTACAGAATTCAGTCAAAATAATAAGAATAGTATTTTATTTGCAACAAAGATTGCCATATTCAGTTTCGAATCGAAGTAATTAATTACACTCTAAAATAATTATAAAAACCGATGGAGTCAGAAATTTTCCTTTTGTTTCCTTCTTACATAAATGTAAAATACGAAAAAGTTATATTTTTCTTTCTCTTCTGACTTTTTCGATAATATATAACTTCAAATTTTAAAACGTGAAGCCAATAATGACTATAAAATTTTTTCAAAAAAAGTTAAAAAGGTATAAAAAAGAAAGAAAATAATTTGCAGAGAAAAACTTTTATTTACATTACGAACAAGCTTCCCAAATGCATTTCGCCAAAGGCCTCTTCAGTGGACTTACAGTACAGAGGTAAGAACGTAAACTGTGTTTTGACCTCTGTACTGTGTAAAAATTATTCTTGCATTTCACATTTTATTACGACCAAATTACAGTTTCAACACCAAAATTGTTTGCATTTACAGTATTGCAAAACTTTTATATTGATAAGGAATTTATATGTACCAGTACTTGAGGAATCGAAAACACTTATCTTTGAAATTATTTGTTGAATCAAGCGCGTTACACACTGTTCTTCTTGATGTGAGATTATTTTGTTTTTAATTCCCATATGTCATGAAAAATATAATTAAAAGTCAATTTTAAATATTTTTGTAATCTATAGTAATATTATAAAGAGGTAATGTATGTATATATGTATGTATGTATGTATGTAAGTTTGTTTGCAGCAGGTAATCTCCGAAACTACTCATCCGATTTCAAAAATTCTTTCACCAATATTTAGAATGGAACCTTAGGGTAGACATAGGCTGTATATTATTCCAATAAACATTCATATAAATTAAAAAATATAATCTAGGTTAAGGCTTTTATGTCCAACAGATGGCGCTACGAGTACGACGCCCTAAGTTTGCTTTTCTGTGAGGCATTATGCTTTTCTGTGAAAATGAACTAAAGCAGATCATCTTCTATCTATCTACATAAATAAAAATGTAATGTTCGTTTGTTCCTACCGATTCCTTTGAAATTTTGACACAACGCTGCATTCGAATACGCACGTGTTTTTATA
>NW_019384333.1:202925-216813 GCF_000671375.1 Centruroides sculpturatus | reverse complement strand
TGTTGTGAAATTTCTGATAGTTGGATAATAAACCGTTTTATTGTAAATTGTCTTTTTAAATTATTAGATAATATTAAAATTTGGAAAAGGGGATCCCTAGATCGGTAAAATAGGCGAATTTCCTTCTACAACTTCGGTTGTTGTTCGGTATACAGTTAAAGTTTTAACAAAGTTCGAGCGAATACGTAATCAGCAAAAAAAGTTGAAATAAAGTGATTAAACAAACATTATTACGAATATCGTAAATAACAGTTCACAAATGCATATATAGAAATATTTTTGAAGGGGGAAATGGTCTTCACAATTTGAAATCGATCGAACACACTGTGCTCGAATGCTCGTGTAAACGCGCGCCATCTATCGTAGGATAAATGTACTTCGCGGGAGTGTATTAAAAAACTTTCCGAAGTTTTATGGCAATCGGATAAACGGTGTGGTAATGCATGAAGGACACACACACACACACACACACATACATTCATTTTTATATATATATAGATGTCGAAATTCACCCTCTGAAGGGAGATGGTTAAGATTAAGGCTTACCATAAAGAACTCTGCTTCTATTTATACTATTTTAGATGCGGGTTTTTGCGTTTTTGATTGCGTTTTAATAGGGTACGTCAACAGAATGTACACTAAGAAGGGATTTTTCGATATTCCACCGCGGGGGAGAGAGATAGAATTAAGGCTTACTGTGAAAAACTTGGCTTCTATTATATTATTTTAGATGCGGGTTTTTGCGTTTTTGATTGCGTTTTAATAGAGTATGTCAGGAGAATGTACACTAAGAAGAAATTTTTCGAAAAATTTCCCCCCACGGGGGAAGTGTTATACATTTATAATAGATACATTTTGAGCCACAACAACGCGTGGTGGGGTCTGCTAGTGTTATATATTTGAAGTAAAATTTATTATTCATCAGATTATATAATTAACATTTATATTACTAAAACTGTAAAGTAAACTAGCAATTATTTATTGTGATATTGTCACAATGTTGGGTTGCAATTTTTTTTATCATATATTTAATTTAAATTTAAAGATACAGTAAAACCCAGCTTAACGCGGAGGATGCGTTCCTAGACGACTAAGCGCTATACGAAACAGCGTTAAACGAGGTCATGTTAACAGAGTAAATAGAGATAGGAAAACACGCGACCGAAAATTTACAAATTTTACTTTAATTTTAAGTTATTTTTATATTAATTTGTATAATAATATCTGTTAAATAACACATAAACATATGCACACAGAAATGTATAATAAATAATACATTGATTAGTTTATTTTTTGTGAGGAATGTACTGAAATTCTTGGTTTTTTTCCAATAAAGTCGTAAAGTTTCATTCGTCGCTTTTTTCTTTCCTTAAGCGAATATCGGTAGTAGAAGATCACATTCAAAATGCCTGATTTTGCTTTTGCATTCTTTTTAAAATTTGGATCATTCGCTACAATTTGATCAATGATTTCGGTTATTTTATATAATATAATAGAGACCTGTAGAGAAATGTTTTGGGTTCTTCGTGTTCAGAATCACTATTTTCCAGTTCTACATGGATTCTTTGTTCTGCCAGTTCTTGAAGGTCGTCGTTGATAAGACTCTCACCAGAAACCTGCGGTAACTCTTTAATATCCTGTTTGTCTACGTCACCTAGTCCTGTTGTATCGATTCGGTTGAGGTTCATCAATCTAACGATACAGCGATAGGCTCTTCTCGTTGAGAATTTTTGGATACCTTAAGCCATAACGTCTTCCACACTTCGTTCATTCATTCTTTTTTCTTAATTCTTGCCAAGCGAAGCCGATATTGCCTATGGCATCCATGATGTTATATTTTTTCCAAAATGTAACCAAACAAACATAAATTTAAAGAAAGTACACCTTTTTGCAACTTTTTCTGATTGGTTCGTGTTCGTAAATAATCGTATTATGTACGAATCAATAAAATGCCGCGATAATTTAAATCGGCGTAAATTTTGAGCTTTTTTTACGCTTTGAGAGACGACATTATATCGAATCAGTGTAAGCGAGGCAACGTTAAGCGGGTTCTTATTGCACTTTATCTCAAATACTGTAGTGTCTTGCCTCTGTACATCATACTATTCATTTAACAATAGTCTTGCTGGTCATCAATGAAACACGTTTCAGAAGAAACATTTTGAATTGTAATAACATGACTTTCAGTTTGCCATGAAGGTTCGGTTATACTGAATTCGGGTCTACTGACTCTAGTATTTTTATATCTGGTCCTGTATTTCATATATTTAACTCCTTTCTAGAGATTAAGAAAATACCTACAGACGGACAGATGACAATGGAAATTTGTAAGTCTACAGTTTTTTCAAATTGCAGTCCAATAAAGAATCTATGTTAGAATGCACTTTTATATCCTAGTTAGTTTATACTGTTATTTTGACAAACTGAAATTTTTTTGAGAATGACTAAAGAGAAGTTTCTTTTTTTTTTTTGATGATATGAAACCGTGCTTTGCTATTTGTTTATGCTTCTGACACAATATAGTGCTATAAATTAAGACACTTGGAAGATTTTCTCATCTTTATTTAGTTGATACGTGTGGAAAAAATTACATGTTTCGGGCTCTTAAGCCCCTCTTCAGTCAACTAAAACATTTAAAAAGGATATACCATACACATAAAAAAGGTAAAAAACTTGTGTATCCCCTTTTTTATGTGTATGTTATATCCTTTTTAAATGTTTTAGTTGACTGAAGAGGGGCTTAAGAGCCCGAAACGTGTAATTTTTTCCACACGTATCAACTAAATAAANAGCAGATAAAATTCATGGATTATTCTCCATCAACGACTCATTTGAGTCTATATGGAATAAATATAATTTATTAACCAAAGTTATTAATGTTACCCCTCCTCCTAAAAATTAATTTTATGTATGGAGTTTTCAAATAAACAATAAACAAATTTTAAATTTTAAATTTTAAATACTTACAACTACATTTGTTATTTACACTTCGATGCTTATGCTATGAGCATATAAATATCTATGAAAAAAAAATTCTTTACAAAATTTCTGCTAAAGCTTATTTGTCTACAAAATGTTTGATTCTTTCATAAACCGTTTATAATCTACATTTTACAACTTCTACATTAGATGATTGAAATTTAAAGAATTAGAAGGCATTCACGGTTATTAATGGTGGTAAATTACTTCATGTAATAGAAAATAATTTCTACCAGCTTTAAAAATTAGTGTTATTAAAATTATAATTAGATTTCAGTATAGTTTTGTATTGTGTTATCAGATATTATTTGATTGACTCAAAAGTTACTAGAATTTTCTAGAATATTATAATACAAAACGTATTTTGAAACTAAAAAATAGTTTATTCCAAAAAATAATTATCATTACAATCAAACACCTTCTTTTATATTTTGAGCAGTTGGTGAATAAATCTCAGGCTGCTTTGTCTGGAATAACTTTGCAATTTCGATTTTCAACTTGTCATTAACAGTAAACTGCTTTCTATTTACGATGTGTTGGTGAAGCTACAAAGATAGTAGTCTCAATATGAATCAGTTATATATTGGGATTAAACAAATGGAATAGAAGCAAAGTATAAACCATAAACCGTATGTTGTAGTTTAATGCTAATGCTACCATGTTTTTAGATTTAGATACATGGGTGGAACATATCCTTCCAGATACATATCCTTCCAGCCATATTAAGTAGATTCTGCCATGCCAATCATGACCTGTCGTGTTGCATTCTAATAAATCGCACCATTTTAAATTACTTTGTGGTTGCGGATTGTGGTTAGCATCAGCCAAGAATTGCAGCTAAATACAGTAACTATATAGGTATTCCGCGTAAATATCTGTCATTGATCTGGTCTGATAATATTCCAGCAAATATACAGCATACATAATATTGCGCTGATGCAATTGCAGTTTTGGCACATATAATATTTATTTACTTACGATTCATTTACAAGCTTCATTTAAAAAACCCTACAAGAAAATTCCTGATGCATTATATCAAAAAACAATTACAGATATTGTAAAAGAGTAAAATAATTTCAGAATTTTTGCATCAGCCCGATATAATTCGATAAATAATACTAAAAGTATAATTTCTACACTGTGTTTATCACTAAAATGTTCCAACAAACAATATACAGTTGTGCCTCGAATAACGGACGCTGCGAACAACGGACTTTCCGTTCGGCAGTTATGTGAGGCGAACAACAGTCTTTCTGCGAACAAGTGCGAATGATGTTTCCACTCTTTTGCCGTTGCCAATGACAATTTGCTATTTTTATAATATATTAGTGTTATTAGAATATATTATTAGTATATCTGAAGTACAGAGCTCCCGCTGAGATTCAGCTTGCTCCGTTGTTTATTACGCAAAAGTACATCACCTAAGTGCAGGGTATTTACATTTATTTAAGTGTTGTATAAAGCATGGCTTCTAAAAAAACAGAAAGGTAATTTCAATTGAAACAAAGCAAGAAATCATCAGAAGGAGTGAAAGTTAATAAAAGCTTCCTTGTCAAATTGGGAGAAGTTCAGGAATAACCAACGCTTATTATCCAAACAGAGCTGAGGCTAACAGGATCAATGATCTCTACAATGACACCCTTGCCCATCATTTCAGACAGGTGTTGAAGAAGAGAGAGAAACAGACCACCTTGTACATGTTTTTCAAGAATTCAGCTGCAAAAAAACATAGGATTGAACAAGAGGAGTTCACCCTGCAAGCTCCTGTAGCCTCTCCTGAGTCTGACTCCGATTAAAAAACAAGAAAAATAGATCTGCTGCAATGCCTAAAAAGTCTGTATCTGTGTGAATGTGTGAAGAAAGTGTTCCTCCACCTCCTCCTCACATCTGACTACCCGGCATAATTGGTGACTGCTTCGTTTTCATTTTTTAATGGTACAGTACGGTTATTTTATGCTGCGGAACGAATTATATGTTTTAACATGTATTTGTATGGGAAAATGCGATTCATATAACGGACTTTTCACTTAACAGACGTGCACCTGGAACGGATTAAGTACTTTATACGAAGCATCTCTGTATAAAGTTTTCAAGGAATAATGTAGCCTACTCTTCTATTAAGCGAATAAAACATGTATTGTAAAATTTGTAGTTCATATTTTTTAAATGCTACAATGTTGATTTCGATTATTTATGTAGAACGTTAATGTGATAAGCATAAAAGTACATCATGCTTCGTGATAATTTAACTATAATTAGTAGTACCTTGCTCTTGTATATCATACTTTTCCTTTAACAATAGAGTGGTGTTGTCATCTATTTAACACTTTCAAGAAAAAAATTTTGAATTGAAATAAATTAACTTCCGGTTCAAGTCAGACGTTCTTATATAGTAAATCGGAGCCACTTGGCCTCCTGGCCTTAGGTTTTCTAAACCTCGTCTTGACTTTTATCTATCTAACTCCGTTCTGGAGACTAACGGGAGACAAACAGAGAAACGAAAGTAAGAATTTATAGGTCTATAATTTTTTTAAATTTCAGCCTAACTAATAATTAGCAACAGCGATAATTATATATTAAACTTTAACAAGAAGTTAACAAAAGGAAACACAGGACTTGTTTATATGTTATTTTTATCCTTCATCTTTTCATTCATTAGCATGAAACATTATTCTCAATGTTTTACATATTGAGGCAGATAACAGCTTGCAATAAAACATCGAATTTGCCGTTTTATTCTTGATATAAAAGAAAGGTGAAGAATTACTGTATCATCTTCTGTTTATTTCTTGTGTCATATGAAAACTTTTTCAAATTCTCTTGTAAATTTTTAAAATGTAATTTACTGCGTGTTTACGAAAATGTATCCTTTTGGAATATTTACAGTAGTTTTATTTATTGTGAACTTTTATTATAGTTAGGATTTACGAAAATGGACTCCTCGAGTAAACGGAGATGATAATACACAGTTAAAAATAACCTTTATCATAAATATAAACAGTTCTAAACACTGCTAATTTTTGCAATAAGGATTTGTCCGTATTATGTATTTACCATATATATTTCATCATTCCGAAAAATGCATTAATAATAATAGTAGTTAGTAAGGATATGTATTACACACAATGTTCTTCTATTTAAAATATTTTTGAAAATTCTCTTTTTAAAATTAAACGCTGTAATTGTTGATTTGTATTGAAATACTGTTCATTCTCATTCGTGTGATTATAACGATGAAACTAATCGTACAAGAGAATAATTGTAATTAACTTTAATAAATAACGTATTTATATTTAGGTGGATTCTTCCAACAATATCAAAAGGAAGAAAGCGATTTTTAAAAGAAGAGGATTTATTAGAAATTTCAAAATATCATACTTCAGAGTATCTTGGGGATAAACTTCAAAAGTAAGTTATCAATTTTAATACAAATAAAAAAAGTAATAAATATTGCTTAAAAAGAAATCTTTACTAATATGCAACGAAATTTTTTAAAAATCAGTTATACAAGTACGGTACATGCCTAGTTTGTTCAATTAGTTTTTTTTTTTTTTTGTAAAATGAAGTTGGCCTAATTTATAGATAATTTATTCCAACGTTTTTTCGGAAAAACAAAAAATATAAACTAGCACAAAATTCCGGGTAGGGCAACTTACATTATATTGCATTGCATTAACATTATACAGTCGACCCCCCTCATATAGCAACCTCGTGGTTTTTTGCCCCTGCCCCGCCAAATGGCATTACAGGGAAGAAAGGGGACTNTTAATGATTTGTTTGTTTATAAAATTACATGCTACTGTATAATAAAATAATTAATAAACACATGTATTTTAAATACTGTTATCTATAGTGTTTGTCAAGGATGCCTATCAAGTAGGGCCTCATATAGCAACCTCGTGGTTTTGCCCCTGCCCCGCCAAATGGCATTACAGGGAAGAAAGGGGACTCTGACTTAATCATCGGCTGGTCCGTAGCCCAGAGATCACCGGGCACCGTGACGAGTAAGTCGGCCCGGGGGTAGTGCTTGGGTTCTGGCTCTAGCTCTGGCTCGAGTCTAGGCAGTCTCGAGAGTGCCGACCTTCATTGCTTTCATTGCTTTCCTCGCCTTCCTCACCTTCATCGCTTCCCGGGTCCGGCCTCAAACAGACGTGCGAGGTGTACAGTATGTCTGTACAAGAGAGTGCTCAGCAGAAGTGCAAAGCACTAACGAACGGGCGGTAGGGCCTCTCACTAAGGAGGGACCTTATTGATCGATTAGATCAGCAACGATAACCATCAATTCCTTTAGTCTCTTTTTGTTCCCTTCACTAGCTGCAAGCGTTCGAAGCACTTGATCAGGGGGCATATTCCAATTGACTTGGTCAGCCCCTAGGCGGAAGTCCTCTGTGAGAGGACAGTCAAGCACGTAGTGTCTCGCGTCACCGCGAGAACACCCACAGGGGCAGCTACCATCTCCTTGTCCAAACTTGGACTTGAAGTGGGGGAACCTCCCGTGTCCGGTCAAGATTTGTGTCAATCTGAAATCGCAACTCACTGGAATACGGCCGACAGTAGGCACAAAGGCCTGAGTCAACCTACCCACCGTACTTTGATTCCAGCGCTCCTGCCAATGTATCATCGATCTTCGTAATAGTGTGCCTTTAATGTAAGTAGTCGAGGGTTCTACCTTCCTCGTCACAAACGGGCCACTGGCTCCCGCCTTTGCCAGTTGATCAGCACGTTCGTTGCCCGGGATCCCGATGTGGCCGTGGACCCACCGCAGGGCAACGTGCCATTCGTGCCTTGCCCGCAGCACCTTACTTCTGACCTCATGTACCAACGGGTCGCGATGGTACCCGTCGCTCAAAGCTTGAAGCGACGATTGGCTGTCGGAGTAAACTGTGACCGGCTCTGGACCCGGATGTAATAGGATCCACTGGGACGCTCTCGCCAGAGCCACCAGTTCTGCCTGGAACACAGACGCCTCCTCATTCAGTCTGTCTGACTGACTGTACGTGTGGACTCCGTCATAGAAGACGCAGAACGCTGCGCCTACCAAGCTACCGTCTTTAGAGCCGTCGGTATATATTTCAATACCGACATTTGCCGGTTCACCGGCCTCCCAATCTAGTCCAATCCTTTAGGCCGGATGGACTCCTAAAACGTCTGTCTGACGTCTCAGTCTGATCGGGTACATCTGATTACAATGCTTAGCCTCGATGCCTTCCACCGTAGTCCAGTAGAAGGCTGCTTCTTGGCTGACTACCAGAGGAAGCGGGAGGAGCCCGGCCAGGACCAGGGCCGCCTCCGTTGACACAGTTCTGTAAGCCCTTGTAATTCGTAGGGCTGCTGGTTGCTGTATCGTGAGAAGTGTTCTGCTCTGCTTGACGTTGGCAGAGTCCTTCCACCAGATACCACAGGCATAGCAGACAATGCGCTCAACACTCAACTTATAGATGGTGCGAAGCGCCTCCCCACTAAGCCCGTAGTTCTCCCTAGCCAATCTCGATAGTGCTGCTATCGTGAGGTTCGTTCTGTCTCGAACATTCCTCAGGTGGGGCGTCCAACATAGCGTCTGGTCGATGATTACACCGAGGTACTTTAACTCATTCACCCTTCGGATGGGGTTTCCCCTAATTCGGTAAATTGGCCGGCGTGCCAAAACTCCGGTTCGGGCCACCGTCAGGGCCTCTGATTTCTCAGGGCTGAAGGAGAGCTTGTGCAGCTCCCCCCAGCGAACGAGCTGTTCTATTGCTTCGTTGCGGCGACGCTCCATGTCGCTCCGGCTGAAGCCTATCAAGTAGGGGCAAGATAATTCAAGTTCCAGATGTCAGAACACATTTTCCAGAAAACATCAGTTAAACAAGTCAAGACAGGAATGTCAAGCAAGGCAGACCTGATAGAAAGCTCAGCTCAGCCTAGCTCTGGATTGGTCGGCCACCGGATCTAAAAATAGATATAAGGCAACGTGATCGTTGGGAGAGGAGCCTAGCCTAAGACTATGTTGTTACAAGCAAGTAATAAACATTGCTGTGTATTATATTGTAAACAGTCATCAAATAAACAGACTTAGTCTGAGTTTAAAGAGTCATAAGGTATTCTTTTTGATGGATCAAAAATCAGAAGGCAGAATTTGAACTTTACTGTGCCTAAAATGTTTATCTATACATGTATATGAAAATTATATTATTATTGAAAAATTGTTAACATAACTTTGCCAGAATAATTGCAAAGGTACAACCAACACTCGCCAACACTTGCAGCCACAACAGAGAAGTGCGAGATCTACAGATCTAGCTTGACGGATAAATGTTTAAACTATAAGGATGCAACCATTTTACCGTCGGCATAGAAATACATAATCAGAAAAAACTCGTA
Organism: Centruroides sculpturatus; assembly: GCF_000671375.1. Taxonomy (NCBI): domain Eukaryota; kingdom Metazoa; phylum Arthropoda; class Arachnida; order Scorpiones; family Buthidae; genus Centruroides; species Centruroides sculpturatus. The sequence continues at coordinate 207,474 of NW_019384333.1, read as the reverse complement.
AGATGATACATCCACCACGCTCAATGAAAACCTGTGTTACTATATAAAAAATGTTTACATATTGTATTGCGGGAAATTATCGTATTTTGTATTCCTTTTTATATTATTTTGTTTTTCGTATTTATTGTATTAATTTTATTATGCTTGTTTAAGTAATTTAATTTCAACATATATTCTAATATAATTTAAATTTGAATGTGTTCGATAATGGCATGGATTCGAACATCTTTAACCTGATGATGGCCCATGAAATGGGTTAAAAACGTTTGTTTAGCTGAATAAATGTGCATTCTCAGTATTAAGGTGTGTTGGCTGTATATTTTTAAAGAATCTGAGTGAGAATAGGAGATGTTAACATAACTGTATATTATACATTATACTAATAAAAATCAAGAGTAAAATCAAATGTAAATATGTAAGGAACCAAGTCCGAACGTTATTTTTATTTACTTTTATTTTGCTTATTATTCTATTTTTGTTTGGGGCTTATGTTTTGTTAGAATGAAGGTTTCCTCACCATTCACCTTAGTAACTTAAAAATAGAAGAAAAACCAACTCACCGACGAAAGAAAAGCGCCGTAGAAAAACTCGCGCACACTTGCGCTTCCCGAGCGGAAAAAAGTAAGTCCGCACCGAGAAAAAGGGGGGGGAAGACCCCACAACCCAGTTAGGAATCGCTAAACCTTAAAAGAATAAAGCATCCCGATAATTGTTAAAAAGAATAATGTAAAAGGTTAGCGAAGTATTGTCGGAAAATAATCTGCCAGATAAACAAGAAAAATTTAATGTTACAGATAAGTATGTAAATGAGGAGAGTGAGCTCATTCAGAATTGTGACGTCACCTCACACTATAAAGCCTCTAACTCAAGTGAAAACGAACGAGGTGAATTCCTGATAGCAACGAGCTTTGGTGAGCTTCGTAGCAGTGAACGAGAGAGGTGTCCGATAGGATTTTGAAGTTATTCGATTTGTGGATCGACGATTATAGAAAGTCTTGAGAGTTTGAGGAAATAGGTTCCTAGTATATTGAGGTGACGATTAGGATCTTTAATTTATAAGAATTATTGTTTATAAGTTAATTCTTTGATTTTGTCGAATTCCAAAGGGGAATAGAATTAAGTTAGAAATAGATTGATTTGAGTTTGTCGGATTGATTCTTGTTGAATTTCATTGAATAAATTATTGTTTGATTTTTACTAAATACTGTATATAGTTTATTACTAGAAGTTTAATTAAATATTTGATTTTTGTTATTGACAAACTTTGTCATTATTTAATTCGGTGCACGCTTAAAGTCCAGGCCTGGCACACTAACGCGAATCCGCGTAAAGTACCCGTTAGGGAACGGCTATTTCCGGCACGCAGTAGTGTCAATAATCGTTGGAAAAGTCGGAAAAATAATATAGTACTTTACAAATATTAAAGTTTAATATTTTAAAATTTAAATTTTTACATTTTTCAATTTTTGTTTAAATTTTTCTTTACTCCTCCACAGAATATAACTTAAACACTAACTGGGGAGATCAGTTAGTGTTTAAGTTATATTCCTTTGTATATTATAAACAAGCCTGTAATTGAGGTTTTCTGTAGATTGATTTAGTAAATAAAGAAATTTCATATACATTAAATAATTCTCTGTAAGAGTATTCACAAGTTTTGAAAGATTAAAAGTAAGTAAAACAAAGTTACCTTCACAAATACGTCCACCATCTTGAGATTTATAACCTTCAGAGCAACTACATTTGTAGCCAATAGGTAAATCTTCACATTTTTGAGCACAGCTAGATCTTATCAAACATTCATTTATATCTATAAATAATAATTTTATTTTAGAAATAAATCCTTCTTAAAATATATTGTGCCCATAAATTAAAGAAAAAAATCTTGAAGACAACCCTTATTATTTACTGTAAGAATTATCAAGATTTATCATATAACATTAACTAATAAAAAAAAAATTTTTTTATATAAAAAGCATTCACATTCTATGAGAGACAGTTTTGTCAATTCCATTTCTTGCCTCAATTGCAATAAATAATAATAAATTAAATTGAAGTTTTATAACTCTACTGACATTTCACTATGTTCATGTAATGTATCATAAAAGAACTATAGAAAATTCCTGATATTTTGCATTTCTAAATATATAACTTCAAATATCCAAAAATTATCAATCTAAGAATTCATTGTTATAATTTCTAAATGAACTGCCAGGCTGTAATAAGGTTAATTTTATCAATTATAAACAAAGTAATTTGACTATAGGTAGGCAACTAACAGAATTCAGTTGATGTTTGTGTTGTTATGATTTCGTACCAGCAAGAACAGAAATTTATTTCCTTCTTTTAAATCTATAAAGCTTCATTAATATGAATTTTATGCTGAGGAACTAAAAATAAAGCTCCTTACTTTCAAGAGAAAAATTTCAATTTTTGTGTATTTTGTATCAATTGGATACATAAACAATGGAATTCTATATTCTTTACAGATTAATAAATGAATCAAAATTTTTCTTCAAAATAGCATTGAGAGACAATTTAGCTGAGAAACTAAAGCCATGTTATAATTATGAAGGTATTTCATTGGATGGTCAGGCAAACTTCTATGTTCACACCTACACATTTGTGAGATTTTCAAAGGGGAAGTAAAAGGTGGGAACAATTTCAAAATCATGTCAAAATGAATGAGGAATAAGGGACAGTATGAGGGGGTGAGGCAGAGCACTCTTATAGATGAAACTCATTGATTTGATAAAACTGAGACTTACAATTTCATACAAAAGATGCTCCACTCAGTCTATGATCAAAGAATTTGATTATTTTCTAATGAAGACCCTTGATGAATCAAGTTCATGATGTTGGGAGAGATAAATCTGACTTTATAAACCCCAAATTTCATGGACAAAGGATTTTTATTCCTGAATTTGTCTTCTGATTGGTCCCTACTCTTTCCATCATCTTTCAATTGATTCTTTTCTTGTCAACAAGTGAAATTAGACCAGATTGTGTCATGAAAAAGATTGATCTTCAGTATTCACCAGAAATTGCACTCTCCTGCAACTGAGGGATGTTGATCAAACTGAAAGTTTCACATATATGTTACACAGTATTTTCTCTCCTGCTATGCAAGAATTTTAAAAACTATAACAAGACACTTTCTCTTTGTTAAAACATTCTGTTTCCCCATTTTTCTCAAACTTTTATCTGTTCTATGAGCTTCAGTCAAGGTTCAAATTCTTTGGTCTTACATTAACATGTGCTTGAGTCTCACTAGAGACTTACATTATTTACATTTGCATTGCTTCTATTTTATACATTTTCTTGTCTATAATAAAACTATTTTTAACACATTTAGAGAGGGGTTTGGATCCTGTCTGGAACCTCACAATTTTTCTAGATAAATTCTCTCTAAATATCAAACCATGTTGAAAATAATTGAGTATGCTTTGAATTCTTTAAAGAAAAATGAAATCATCTAATAATCTCCTTTTTAAAATACACAAAAATTTAGAAATTTATTTGAGACACAAGGAATATTATTATCAGAATTGTTTGCAGTCTACCCTCACACTATAAGCATATAAATATCAAATCTGATTCTGCAATGTCATTGTAAATTTGAGTTATTTCTTATGTCTCAATTTATGTAAAATGTTATGTAAATAATTTCTTGTGTATCTTATTAAGAAATGGATTTAAACATTATTACATTTTTCTAAAGATCTTCAAAATTCATCTTTAATTTATGGAAAATGATATATATAAATGAGTTTTTAAAAATTAACGTCTAAAGCATAATAAAATTAAATTTTTAAAACTTACTGCATTCTGATTCATCAGAGTAATCACCACAATTATTTTCTCCATTGCACAGAAGATCCATATCAACACATACACCATTTTTGCATTCAAATTTACTGTCAGGACAGAGAGAAGTAGTAACATTATGAACTGTAAGAATTAAAATACAAAAAAAATATAAATAAGGTAAAAAAATTCAAATGAAGATCATATAAAAAAAATAAAGTTATATAATGAAAATGAATTAAATACAATTAATAATTTATTTGAATCATTTTATTTATCAATTTATGATTAAAACTATATGCAAAAATTGTTATTTTTTGCATTTTTATATTATTTTATTCATTACCATATAAAGTTATTAATGTTAAGTTAGTGAGTGTATCACTTGTACGTATTACTAGATATCAAATTTGCAGGATTTAATAAACATATAATTTACTAAAAAACAAAATGATAGCTCTGTATATTAATTATTCAATAAGAAAACATTAAAGTATTATTTCCTATAATAAATCTGAAATGGGTAATCTGACTTCTACGTTCTACAAGAAATTTTTCTTACTCATTATCATTGGCCCAATCCACTATATATATATATAAATAATCAAATATCAATATTGATCTGTGTATATATATACACATACAGATCAACACTGATATTTGATAGTTAAAAGAATGGCATATTTGATATAACACCATTTTTTGGAAAACAATATAACACACCACAAAGACTGCTAGATGG
>NW_019384333.1:107575-201752 GCF_000671375.1 Centruroides sculpturatus | reverse complement strand
GGAAAAAGTATGCTGATCAAAATATTAGATAAAGTTTTAACTGTTTCTTCTTTCTATTCTCATAATCAGTGACAAAATCTCAAAATTTAATGAATATGTAAGAAATTTTTTAAAATTTATGTATTAAAAATATTCTTACCACAAGCACTATTATCCTCATCTGAATTATCACCACAATCATTAATTCCATTACATAGCCACATTTTTGGAATGCATCTCTTGCTTTTACATTTAAAATGATCATCTTTGCAAGAACGTTGTTCTGTAAATATACATTATCTATGTTAAAGAGATAAAAACTACAAGAATTAGAAATGATAAAGTTAATTCAAATGAAACAACCAACTAACCAACATTTCATTAATATTAATCAAGTTTTTATTTTTTCATATAATTAAAATGGTTTATTAAAATATTATGGACAATATTTAATAAGCTACAATATTTCATTACGTTCCAATATCAATCTATAAATCTCATTCTGTTACAAAGTTTAAAAGAAATTTAATTTTCTTGAAGTCAAAAATTAAAATATTCTTCATTCTATTTGAAAATGATAAAAATTTATTTACATTTTCATCATTTATTAGGGGTAGTCAAATGAAAACGAGACAGATGGGAAAAAAGTAAGTAAACTGTCTATTATTTCAAAAGTAATTGCCATAACTGTTAATATATTTATCCCACTGTGAGACAAGATGGTCAATGCCTTCATAGAAAAATGTTTGCAGTTGCCTACAGAACCATGATTGTATCCAGGCATGCACCTTTTCATCGGAAGCAAATTGACGGCCACAAATGTCTTTCTTTGGGGCTCCAAAAATATGAAAATCGTATGGGGAGAAATCGGGACTGTATGGACTGTGTGTACACTGCAGAAGTTCCCAGCAAAACTTCTGCAGTTTAGTCAAAACAATCTTGGTAGCACGTGGGTGGGCATTATCCTGCAACAGAATGATGCTGTCTGTCAACATTCCTGGGTGTTTGGATTTGATGGCACACTTCAATTTTTGAAAAGTTTCTATGTACCGCTGTGTGTTAATTGTGGCGCCGTGTTCCAGAAAGTCAATGAGCAGCGGACCTCCATAGTGATGGTGGACGCACACACGACTCACTGACCTCACTTTGAGCACATCTAACAGACAAATGGCACAGCAGTGAACGTTTATGCTGTTCCTTCCTGATTCCTAATAGAGGGCACTTCTATATATACACCTACCTGCATTACCAACTTTCATGCCACACTTGTTATATAGTCTGTCTCATTTTCATTTGACTGCCCCTAATATTTGTAAGAATATTGTCATTTTGATGATATCATTTGTTAAGATTTTAAAACCCATAAATAAATATATGAACTGATGCTTTAATTTAACTAAGATATAAAATTAATAATATTTTGTATTTATTTTTTTATTTAATAAATAAATGATCTTACCACAATATTCAGGTTCATCTGAATTATCTCCACAATCATTATCACCATCACAATAGAAGCTTTCTATAATGCACACAAAGTTGAGGCACTGAAATTCATTGGGTTTGCACATGCTTACAGCTGAAATATTAAAAACAAGTATGCAATTTATTTTTAAAAAAGTTAAAATTAAAAAAATACTTATTACATGTTTGAGTATTTAAAAGATAATGTCAATAATAAATTTTAATTTGTCTTCAAAAATAATTTTGAGATAGATTGTAATTTATATGTATGACATTTATAAAAGTCATAACAAATTTATAATTTTATTGTGGAAGTTTCAAACATACTTTAACAACAAATTGGATAACAGAATAAACCAAACTCATTTTCATGGATCTTTAAAAGATATAGTTATATAGAGTTGTTTGAAAAATAATTTAAGATAAAATATATTACAATTAAGAATAAGTATAAAAGATAAATAAAATATTTTAACATCCAAATGTTCCCATTGAGATGCAAGTACTAAAATGATGCTGTATATAAAAGAAATTACTTGAGCAGTATACTGTAGAAAAATCATTGTGGCATTTAAAATTTTTTCATAAAAACAGTGAAAGATGTTAAATATTTATCATTTAATAAATACAAAAATCTTCTAGAATAAGACAAGATTTAACTATTTCAACTAAAACTTGACTAATTAAATTCATAGATACCATATAATTTGCAATCTTTACTCCAAATAACTATAAAATAAATTATCCATGTTTAAGCTCAATAGTTAATCTGGACTTATAATTTGATAATTAGAATAATTCAGGATTGGTTGTCTATATGTATTTAAACTTTTGCATTTATGACACCCTTTGCAATGACTATATCTAATAAAAAGCTAGTATAAGAATAATATTGCCATAAAATTTATTACTATATTATTAATTGCATCTCAATAGGAAGTCCTATTATTAAAATAATCTATTTTTCATAAAATTTCTTATATTGAATTATTTTTTTTGTTTTGTTTTTCATTGCTCTTTTTGAAGTATGATTCCGACACTGACCAAGCAGTTTCAAAATAAAGTATTATTCTGATTTGTCAATTCCAGTCAAGGCTAGCCATATTGAAAAATCTTGCTGTTAAACTATAAACCATCCTTAAAGAATTTAGAACAAATATTAATATTATAGTCTCATTTTACTATAGCATCTAATTTATGTACATTGATTCATCTGAAGTGATAGAGTAAAGATGTAAATCATCAAGTAAATAATGTCCTCTATGTTTAGTTTTATACCAATGCTTTTCAATCAGAATAAAAATAAATAAATTTTGGATACTTTTGATTTTTGTTTAAGTTAATCACGTATTCTGAACCAATTAAGATGTGTAGATGACAAAAACAAACAAAAATAAATGTTTTTGAACTCTTCCTGAGTTCTTCATCAGGTTTTTTTAAACTTATATTCAAACTCTAGTTTGAATTTTATTCCAAAATGAAGATCCATCAAGGAAACATTAAAAAACCTGATGGACTCAGAAGGCGTTCAAAACCATTCATTTTTGTTTGTTTTCATCATCTACACACTAATTGGTTCAGAATATGTAATTAACTATATCCCGGTGTAGTGAGAGGTCGTTTAATTTAAGTTAAATTTATGTAAATAATACATTAAGTTGAATAATTTCTTTTGAAATAGAAATTTGTAATAATAAATTTTTTGGTAAATTTTTCATTAATTTCCTTTTTTAGACATTTAAAGCATTGATAAATATATTTTAAAAAACAGGAATCAAAATGAATTACTATTTACCAAAAATTAAAAATTAATTATATTGTTAATTTATCGATGTGTTCAAATATAATCATAAATTCCAAGAATAATTGTTCTGATAAAACTTCAAATGTATAATATTGTTTGGAAAACGTTTAATTAAGTTCATCTCCTGATGATTATTGATACATTCAAAGCATTAGAAAAAATGTTCAAGTTTATGAAAAGATCCAATTAAAGCAGTAAATTGGTACTGTTGAAAATGTAAGTTCATCACTGATTTTCTAGAGCCCCTTTTAATCTGTACAGAATTTTGAGAGGACTCTTAAAATTCCCATTATGCCAAAATTGCTCGCTAGAAGGTCATTCATTATATGTAGAAAGTCATTTAATTTTCTATATTGCAGTTGGTAATCTCCTTTTTCAATGTAATCATAAACTTCCTTGATACTTCGTACCATGTATAAATAAATGTAACAAAAAAAAAATTGACTGTCTTTAAAAATCTGTCTTTATTGCATTTATTTCTTTATTGTAATTTTTAGCTCATTTTATTTACATTTAATCTAGCTATGGCTTCTAAAAAAACATGCAAATGTCAATGATATCAAATGTAAACACCAGTCTGCATTTAATACATACATAATTTAAGTTTCTACTATACCACAGTACTTTATAAATATAGGAAACATGTAATTAGTAGTGTAGAATGTGTTGTTGAATTATTATTATGTGACCTTAATCTATCAAAACCATTAATGCCAAAAGTTGGTGGCTGACCTGTAATAAATATTCAAAAATTTTTTTAGTTCTAATTTTAGTTGATTACTATTTCTTTTATATGATTATTGTTAAATCATATAATATTGTTTTGTAAAGTTAACACAAGCGTCAAGTAAATCAATTTTAGCCCTCAATCATGACTAAATACTGAAGATTAATAATTATGTACAAAAAAAATGCTACTTTTGTCTTACTTTTTTCTTTTTTTGAAACTTTCTGATTTAATTAATGAGCTAAATTTCTTATATACTTACGACATCCATGTGCAGGATGTTCATCAGATGCTTCTTGATCACCACAATCATTTTCTCCATCACATACCCATGTTTGAGGTATACATTGACCAGTAGAATTACAGCGAAACTCATTTTCTCTACATGGTCTAGTAACTATAAGCATATAATGATTTTAATTTTATTTTTAAAACAAATTTTATGAATTTCAAATATTTATTTACTAAAATTTAAAAATAGTAAATATTGAAAATAATATAATTAAATAGTTATGAAATTTTAAAATATTTTAAAATGTATCAAACTAAAATTCTTGAATAGTAAATGTAGATTAAAATATTACAAATTAATAAAATATTGCAATTATTATAATCTAATTAAATCATATAAATTTCTAAAATCCTTAAATAAGACATTTCAAATATTTTACAATTAGTTTAAATAGTATGATGATTAAATAGATTTTGGTATTTGAACAACTTAATATTTATTTAAAATAAAAATAATATAAATTATGGTGATAACTTACTACAAATTTTGGATTCATCTGTATGATCAGGACAGTCTGGATGACCATCACATTGCCATATTGAAGGTATACAGTCACCATTTCCACATTTAAACTGATCATCGTGACACCCATAAGCTTAAAAATGTAATTAATTATAAATATTTGTTAAATTTTTATAGTCAACAAATGACAACAATTTCAAATATTTTTAATATGAATATATAAAACATTCCATAAACTTATATTAAAAAATCTATAAAAAATATATTTTTATGAATTTCAAAATTATATGAAATACAATGAATTCTTTATTGGGGGAAAAAACAAAACAGCAAGTAACATATGTAATACTCTACGGAAAAATGCATTATACTGATACAAAAAGTTTTCAGATGATTGTTAGCAACACAAAATTTCTAATTACTCAGATATTGCCTTGCATACTTGATTTGTATAACTTGAGGTTAAAATGTTTTCAGAAATATATTATTAATAATTAATAAATTTTAAACAAAAATCACAAGATTTTTCTTAAGTATAATTATTAAATAAAAAAGTATTACTACTAAGATTTTGTTAGTGATACAGACAAACCTCAGATTTCTAACTTAATTCATTCCTAAAAGTAGTTCAAACACAGATTTGTTCTCAAACCAAAACAAATTTTCTCCATAAGAAACAATATAAAATGAATTAATCCATTCCCAACTTCCCCAAAACAAAGTCTTTTTTTGTTACCTCTTTAGCTGCATAAAAATACATACAAATGCAATATAATATTTTATATGTAATAGAATATATATTAATATTATGTTACAATTGCTTTGATTTAAATTTTAATTTCAGTTTCAGTGTAAAAACAAAATTTTAATTAACTGGCTATCTGGTATTAATAAATATTAAATTAAATAATAATACAGTAGTGCACTGATTATCCAAATACTGATCAACCAAAACATCGGTTAACCAAAAGTGTTCCAATCGGCAAATTCAAATTTCCTCTAGGGCTGTGGCATTGCAGCACTCTTCCCCTCCCTGCCAAACTGAACTGTAGGCCTAGTTTAATGTATTACATTATGTAAGGTATGTATTTGTAAGACGTGTGATACAAATTATAGACAGTACAGTTTTGTGTTTAATATATTTTTTTGTAAATGATCAGTTATCCAAAAAAATCAATTATCCAAACAACCCCAGTTCCAAATTGTTTTAGATAATCAATGCTCTACTGTATTATAATACATAATATTAAATTGATAAATTTTTGTTATTTAATTTGAGTTAAGCACCTTTAAACATAGATTTGTGAATGTCATTTATGCGCAATTCGAACACCAACTATAGTGTATTCCTCATACACTACTATATAGTGAATACACTATATAGTTAATTGTGTACATTTGAAACCGTGCCTGTAATTGTTGTGCAAACTTGAACACCAACTATATAGTGAATACACTATATAGTTGGTGTTCAAGTTTGCACAACAATTACAGGCACGGTTTCAAATGTACACAATTAACTATATAGTGTATTCACTATATAGTAGTGTATGAGGAATACACTATAGTTGGTGTTCGAATTGCGCATAAATGACATTCACAAATCTATGTTTAAAGGTGCTTAACTCAAATTAAATAACAAAAATTTATCAATTTAATATTATGTATTATAATACAGTAGAGCATTGATTATCTAAATGTCGATCAACTGAAAANATTTCAAAATCTAAATATATAAAATTGCTTGTCCTGACTGACTGAATGACTCACTGACTGATTCATCATCGCCCAGAGCAAACCGCTGAACATAAAGAGGTGAAATTTGGTAGACAATTAGGGTACATCATGGAAACGCACACTAAGACAGGATTTTTCAAAATTCCCCCGCGGGGGGAGAGGGAGAGGATTAAGGCTTAATCGGAAGAATGGCTTCTACTGTACTATTTTAGATGCAATTTTTTCTTTTTATATTCACATCACTGTGAAATTAATTTAGTTCATATCTGAAAGCAATTATATAAAAACTTATATATATATACATTTAAAGAATTTTTATAATTACCACAGTTTCTTTCATCAGAACTAACAGTTCCATTCTTTCCATCTTCACAGTCATCATCTCTATCACATTGCCATATTTTAGGAATGCAAAGACCACCATCACATTTGAATGAATTTGAAGGACAAGATAATGCAGGTGCTTCTGAAAATAGACTATTCTTTTAAAAACATTTCATTGTTATTCATGAAAAAATTATTAATAGNTGAAATAGAAATTTGTAATAATAAATTTTTTGGTAAATTTTTCATTAATTTCCTTTTTTAGACATTTAAAGCATTGATAAATATATTTTAAAAAACAGGAATCAAAATGAATTACTATTTACCAAAAATTAAAAATTAATTATATTGTTAATTTATCGATGTGTTCAAATATAATCATAAATTCCAAGAATAATTGTTCTGATAAAACTTCAAATGTATAATATTGTTTGGAAAACGTTTAATTAAGTTCATCTCCTGATGATTATTGATACATTCAAAGCATTAGAAAAAATGTTCAAGTTTATGAAAAGATCCAATTAAAGCAGTAAATTGGTACTGTTGAAAATGTAAGTTCATCACTGATTTTCTAGAGCCCCTTTTAATCTGTACAGAATTTTGAGAGGACTCTTAAAATTCCCATTATGCCAAAATTGCTCGCTAGAAGGTCATTCATTATATGTAGAAAGTCATTTAATTTTCTATATTGCAGTTGGTAATCTCCTTTTTTCAATGTAATCATAAACTTCCTTGATACTTCGTACCATGTATAAATAAATGTAACAAAAAAAAAAATTGACTGTCTTTAAAAATCTGTCTTTATTGCATTTATTTCTTTATTGTAATTTTTAGCTCATTTTATTTACATTTAATCTAGCTATGGCTTCTAAAAAAACATGCAAATGTCAATGATATCAAATGTAAACACCAGTCTGCATTTAATACATACATAATTTAAGTTTCTACTATACCACAGTACTTTATAAATATAGGAAACATGTAATTAGTAGTGTAGAATGTGTTGTTGAATTATTATTATGTGACCTTAATCTATCAAAACCATTAATGCCAAAAGTTGGTGGCTGACCTGTAATAAATATTCAAAAATTTTTTTAGTTCTAATTTTAGTTGATTACTATTTCTTTTATATGATTATTGTTAAATCATATAATATTGTTTTGTAAAGTTAACACAAGCGTCAAGTAAATCAATTTTAGCCCTCAATCATGACTAAATACTGAAGATTAATAATTATGTACAAAAAAAATGCTACTTTTGTCTTACTTTTTTCTTTTTTTGAAACTTTCTGATTTAATTAATGAGCTAAATTTCTTATATACTTACGACATCCATGTGCAGGATGTTCATCAGATGCTTCTTGATCACCACAATCATTTTCTCCATCACATACCCATGTTTGAGGTATACATTGACCAGTAGAATTACAGCGAAACTCATTTTCTCTACATGGTCTAGTAACTATAAGCATATAATGATTTTAATTTTATTTTTAAAACAAATTTTATGAATTTCAAATATTTATTTACTAAAATTTAAAAATAGTAAATATTGAAAATAATATAATTAAATAGTTATGAAATTTTAAAATATTTTAAAATGTATCAAACTAAAATTCTTGAATAGTAAATGTAGATTAAAATATTACAAATTAATAAAATATTGCAATTATTATAATCTAATTAAATCATATAAATTTCTAAAATCCTTAAATAAGACATTTCAAATATTTTACAATTAGTTTAAATAGTATGATGATTAAATAGATTTTGGTATTTGAACAACTTAATATTTATTTAAAATAAAAATAATATAAATTATGGTGATAACTTACTACAAATTTTGGATTCATCTGTATGATCAGGACAGTCTGGATGACCATCACATTGCCATATTGAAGGTATACAGTCACCATTTCCACATTTAAACTGATCATCGTGACACCCATAAGCTTAAAAATGTAATTAATTATAAATATTTGTTAAATTTTTATAGTCAACAAATGACAACAATTTCAAATATTTTTAATATGAATATATAAAACATTCCATAAACTTATATTAAAAAATCTATAAAAAATATATTTTTATGAATTTCAAAATTATATGAAATACAATGAATTCTTTATTGGGGGAAAAAACAAAACAGCAAGTAACATATGTAATACTCTACAGAAAAATGCATTATACTGATACAAAAAGTTTTCAGATGATTGTTAGCAACACAAAATTTCTAATTACTCAGATATTGTCTTGCATACTTGATTTGTATAACTTGAGATTAAAATGTTTTCAGAAATATATTATTAATAATTAATAAATTTTAAACAAAAATCACAAGATTTTTCTTAAGTATAATTATTAAATAAAAAAGTATTACTACTAAGATTTTGTTAGTGATACAGACAAACCTCAGATTTCTAACTTAATTCATTCCTAAAAGTAGTTCAAACACAGATTTGTTCTCAAACCAAAACAAATTTTCTCCATAAGAAACAATATAAAATGAATTAATCCATTCCCAACTTCCCCAAAACAAAGTCTTTTTTTGTTACCTCTTTAGCTGCATAAAAATACATACAAATGCAATATAATATTTTATATGTAATAGAATATATATTAATATTATGTTACAATTGCTTTGATTTAAATTTTAATTTCAGTTTCAGTGTAAAAACAAAATTTTAATTAACTGGCTATCTGGTATTAATAAATATTAAATTAAATAATAATACAGTAGTGCACTGATTATCCAAATACTGATCAACCAAAACATCGGTTAACCAAAAGCGTTCCAATCGGCAAATTCAAATTTCCTCTAGGGCTGTGGCATTGCAGCACTCTTCCCCTCCCTGCCAAACTGAACTGTAGGCCTAGTTTAATGTATTACATTATGTAAGGTATGTATTTGTAAGACGTGTGATACAAATTATAGACAGTACAGTTTTGTGTTTAATATATTTTTTTGTAAATGATCAGTTATCCAAAAAAATCAATTATCCAAACAACCCCAGTTCCAAATTGTTTTAGATAATCAATGCTCTACTGTATTATAATACATAATATTAAATTGATAAATTTTTGTTATTTAATTTGAGTTAAGCACCTTTAAACATAGATTTGTGAATGTCATTTATGCGCAATTCGAACACCAACTATAGTGTATTCCTCATACACTACTATATAGTGAATACACTATATAGTTAATTGTGTACATTTGAAACCGTGCCTGTAATTGTTGTGCAAACTTGAACACCAACTATATAGTGAATACACTATATAGTTGGTGTTCAAGTTTGCACAACAATTACAGACACGGTTTCAAATGTACTAAAATGTCATTTATATTACGTAAATGACATTCAATTAACATGATTTTTATTAATTAGTTTGATTTATATTCAATTGCAACATGTACCAAAAAGCAGTAGTAGTATCTTACCCACATGTACATTGAAATTTAATTTGGATAATGTCATCAATGGTTCATGTTGCAATGTCCAATGACATAAGGTAATCTTGGCATCAATAATTTCTGAATCGGTAGTCCTGTTGACTTTCTTTAACATGAGAAGTATAAGGTAAGGAGATGACCATCTGTTTCTCTCAATTCTGTGGCCGTCCCTTGTCGAGCTTGTTCGGCAACCAAGTTATCATATGGCAACCGAGCAAATATGGGATTCAAAATTTTGTTTGTAAACCAAATTGTTTGAAACATAAGGCATTTGAAACCTGAGGTTTGACTGTATTACTCTGGAGATATTTGTCAGAATATTGCCCAAAAAGAGATTATTTAGCATTAAGTTTGTATATAGAGCTAAATGTGTTTGAAATTAAAAAAAAAAAAAAATCTGTCTGCTTATTTCATTTATCAATATGGAGTCATTAAACTTAAATTATAAAAATTTTAAAAGCAGTGTATGTAATAAATAGTATCTATTAAAATATTATATTAGAATTGTATAAAAACTTTTTTAAGATATATTTTTATATTTTAAAAAATAGTTTGAAAATTATTCTTAAAATGCTTTAATATACTAATTTATATTAATTTTCAAAAAATTTTCCTAATTTCAAAAATCATATCTTAAATCTCTAATTATGTATTCTACTTATTTTTAATAAAAAATTTTATTTTTCATTGATATCGATTGTGAGTTATCTTTTTAATTTTTGATGCTTTTTCCCCCCTTAGTTTAGGTCTAGATCTTCACTCCAACAACTTTTTAAAATTTACTATTTGTATATAACAAAAACAAAATAATGAATTGACAGTCCACATTCAATATTTCATTAAAGTTTCTCAATTAATATTATGAAAAAAAATTAAAGATGTTTTGATTTTTTTCAATTACAATTTAAACTTAAAATTTAGTTATCATTTGTACTTTATAATTAGTATCTGTTTATGTTTAAGCATATTTAATATTCATTTAGTATTCAGACAAAAATTTAAAAATTTAATTATTTACCATTATTCAAATTAATGATGTAGCAACAAAATATTTTAATCAATTATTTTATTCAGAATAAAATAATTTGAGTTAAATATAGATGAGATAATCATAAATCAATAAAATTGATAGATTGATAGTTTTACTTGAATATTTCTTAATTCAAAACTTAAATGATAACCTTGTTATAAATTGTCATAGAAAATTAATTTATTTAGCTTAATAGTAATTCAATTCAATTTAATGAAATTTAAAAAGTNCCATTGTAACACAAGAGTGAACTGTGGTAGTACACCATTATTGTTTTTGCAAATTTGTATATATCTTTATTTTATATTTTTTTGGGTCGCGAAAAAATCACAATCATAAATGGGGTCGTGAATAAACAAAGTTTAAGAAGCCCTGCTATAGCATATCCACACTTATTTTATCTTTAATGTTATTTACTATATATATATATATATGTCATATAAAGAAAATGTATTAATTTTTGAATATAATATTGTTTTAGTATTATAAACTGATTTAAAGTTATATAAATTTAAATAATTTCCATTTAAAATTCACTCATTTTTATATTTACAGCTTAACAATAAATAAAAATACTAGAAAAAAATACTTGCTTGTTCCACAATTTTCTTCATCTGAATTATCCCAACAATCATTTTGGCCATCACATCTCCAAGCAGGGTGAATGCATGCAGTAGTATATAAACAATTAATTAATGTTTGTTTTGGATCTTTTACAAGAGGATGTAGAGAGCAATCAGGTCGAGCTGTAAAATTTAATTACAATTATAAAGGCTACAATTCAAATACTGTAAAAAATGTCATAAATTCAGAGAAATTTTAATAAGTTATGAATTCTAGCTCAAGGGCTCAATGAAAGAACTCAATTCTAGAAAATAATAATCAACCATTATATCTGGGTTAAAGTATTTGTTTTTAAGTATTAAATAAAAATATATTCAGATATTATGTACGAGGGGAAACCCAAAAAAAAAAACCGAACTGAGAGTGTGATGCAATTCGTAGACATAATAGAGAGTTCTCCCATTACATGGAGTTAGTAGAGATCTTCACGAAACAGCTGTGCAAGCAGCGTCAGTTTGTAGATTTACGTTTGAGCATAGTGTTGTGTGCTGTGAAAATTATAATAGAATGGATAAATTATAATATAATAGAATTCAAACAATATAGAAATGTTGCAAATTTTACTATAAGTTAGATATATAGAGATAACAATACTCATATCATTAATTTTTTTATTGTTTATGATTTTATTATTCTTACATTCTCAAATGTAAAAACTTTAATCAAATTTATTTTTAGCCAAAAATGATTCAAGGAAAAACANTTAAATTAAACTATAAAATAATTAATTATTCAAGTATTATTGTTTCTATAAAAATATATCTAACATAATAAATAAAATATCACAAAATTTTACTAAGTTTGAATCATTCTATTAATTATAATTTTTACAGTAAAATGTTAGAAGTTTCAAGTATTATGATTTAATCTACAGAATTAGCATGGACAACTTGAATGCCAAATATCTCTTTTTATATACAACATACTTTCAGCAACTAGAGAGATTGTGTGAATTTTCAAAGTTAAAGACGCTTATAGAACAACTTTATATTAATGATACTTGCTGTGAAAATTATAATAGAATGGATAAATTATAATATAATAGAATTCAAACAATATAGAAATGTTGCAAATTTTACTATAAGTTAGATATATAGAGATAACAATACTCATATCATTAATTTTTTTTATTGTTTATGATTTTATTATTCTTACATTCTCAAATGTAAAAACTTTAATCAAATTTATTTTTAGCCAAAAATTATTCAAGGAAAAACAAAAATGCACATTTTTAATAGAAAATGAAAAAACCCATAAGATTTACAATTATTTTATGTAAAAATAGCACTGATTTAAAAAAAAATATATCACTCATCACACACACAAATATAGGTCAGGCATGGTGTCACAAAGCCATGTGGTCCTTGGTGAGAAATTCCACAGAACTTATGAATAAGTCACTTAATATCTTTTTTTTAACTTCAATTTTCTTGAAAATGTTTCAGAAGTGCACTCTCTCTCTTTGCTGAAAAAAGGTTCATATCAAGACTTATCTCACTATTATTGAAATCCCAAGGACCACATTGTAACCTCTATTAGTCACACTCAAATAAAGTTCCTTTAAAAAACACTTCAAAATCTAAATATATAAAATTGCTTGTCCTGACTGACTGAATGACTCACTGACTGATTCATCATCGCCCAGAGCAAACTGCTGAACCTAAAGAGGTGAAATTTGGTAGACAATTAGGGTACATCATGGAAACGCACACTAAGACAGGATTTTTCAAAATTCCCCTGCGGGGGGGAGAGGGAGAGGATTAAGGCTTAATCGGAAGAATGGCTTCTACTGTACTATTTTAGATGCAATTTTTTCTTTTTATATGCATTTTAGTAGGGAATGCCATGAAAATTCACATTAAGAAAGGATTTTTCATAATTTCCCCTCAGGGGAAGAGGTAGAGCATTAAGGCTTAACCGGAAAAACGGCTTCTACCGTACTATTTTAGATGCGATTTTTTGTTTTCAACTACGTTTAGTCTTCATTGAGTACTTAGGTGTATTAAATTGATAACATTTCAGACATTTCGATTTTAAAAATGTTCGATCCGTTTTAAATTCAAATTTGTTATTGCATATTGGTTCAATTATAGAACGATTGTAAACGTTCCAGAAAATTGATCAAATTGAAGATAGTTCGTTTGATTCTCGGCAATTCTCTTCAGCGGTAGGTGTTATATGACAATTACTATGGTTATTGAAATATTGAATGTAAATGGGGTTTGCTTGCAAAACCTCCGCGGACGAAGTTGCGGGTAACAGCTAGTATTTTTATATATTTCGATTTCTTAACCAAATGTTCGAACCGTTTTAAATTCGAATTTGTTATTGCGTATTGGTTCGATTATAGAACGATTGTAAACGTTCCAGAAAATTGATCAACTTGAAGATAGTTCGTTTGATTCTCGGCAATTCTCTTCAGCGGTAGGTGTTATATGACAATTACTATGGTTATTGAAATAATGAATGTAGATGGGGTTTGCTTGCAAAACCTCTGCGGACGAAGTTGCGGGTAACAGCTAGTACTTTATATAATACAGGTGCTAAAGAAAGATCCTTCAAATGAAATAAAATTTAATTATTTTGAATTGATTCATTATAACTGATAATGTCTTAAATGTAATTAAAAATGAAAGTGCTTTTTGTAAACTTTATTTCTTAAGTGATACAGATATCGTTAATATTTGTGTTAATTTATTGAGAAGTGTTTTGAATTATTATCCTATAGCACAGGGCTTCTTAAACTATGGGTTGTGACCCGATTTGAGGTCGCTTAGCGAAATCTTGGAGTCGCGAGGTTTTAATGCAAAATACTGAAAATAATTTGTGTGTAATTTGAAAATGGCATGCTTTGTGTCAATAGTGCTATGTTTAGTGCAAGGCAGTGATATGCGAACACACTTACTTAACATCCATCCTCCTCTCTTTTAAAATGGCAAAATTTCTACCATTATATAGGAGACGTGGTTACAGCCCACTAATTATATGTACATTCGTAAATAAAATTAAAAACAATTATTGTCATTTATATTATTTAATGGCTTTCTTCCAGGTATAAAATTCTAATATCTTAATATTAGAGATTTAATAAGTTTAAGAAATAAAATTGATAACTACAGTTATAACTATGTAATCAAATATAAAATCTTGAATTTTAGCTAATTATTTTATTCTGTACAGCATTTCAAACAATTGCTATTATAAACATTTAATATAATGAAGAATTTTTTTTTGTATTTATGTGGACAATANAAAACATAATTAAGCTTAAATTTCAAGTTTTTTTGTATTCTTTAAAAATGCAGTAAGTAATTAAAAAACTTAGTTCCATTGTTTTCTATTTTAAAATAATTTTTAACTTTTTTAATACAAAAGATGTAAAAATCTGATTTAAAAATTGCATAAAATTTATTGTGATAAACTTTTATTTTAAAAATATTTATTAATTAACTATGGGATCATGTGATAAATAGTGCTATGTTTAGTGCAAGGCAGTGATATGCGAACACACTTACTGAACATCCATCCTCCTCTCTTTTAAAATGGCAAAATTTCTACCATTATATAGGAGACGTGGTTACAGCCCACTAATTATATGTACATTCGTAAATAAAATTAAAAACAATTATTGTCATTTATATTATTTAATGGCTTTCTTCCAGGTATAAAATTCTAATATCTTAATATTAGAGATTTAATAAGTTTAAGAAATAAAATTGATAACTACAGTTATAACTATGTAATCAAATATAAAATCTTGAATTTTAGCTAATTATTTTATTCTGTACAGCATTTCAAACAATTGCTATTATAAACATTTAATATAATGAAGAATTTTTTTTTGTATTTATGTGGACAATAACAGTTAATTATAAACAAATTAAATTAAAAATATTACAACATCAAATGTAGAGTTGTGGCCACCCACACTATGTGACCTTCAACAAATATTCCCATGTAGTAATATTGCTCCTATATAAAGTTGAAAAGGACTTTTTGTATAAAAAAGGTAGTATCATAAGTGTCTAAAATAACAGTCTATCTATTGTCTAAGACAAAGGAGTCATGAGCATTACTAATTCTAAGCTTGCATGCAAAAAGATATATACAGTACTGCTCTATAAATCAAATCATTCACTAATCTTCCCAGCTTTTAACAATTATAGACTCTTTCAATAAACCTGGACCGTCTCGTCTAGTCCCCAATTTATCAATACTGTAAAACCTTGCTTGTAGTCGGTGCTCGTTAATGCACTGTCATAGCATTCTGTATGTCAATCCTATGTAATAAGTTTTCTTCTCCTTTAGTAAGTTTGATCATATATAAACCTACCATATTCATTTGTTTTACCTTCTTTTTGTCTGAATTTAGTAGTTGCATGATGGAGGAGACACTTAACTATTAGAATAATCTTTTTACTATACAGAATCATTAATAATTACAGATTTCAATAAAATTGTTTATATGTATAATTGGTATAAACTTTTATTGATCAAAGAGAAAAAGCATGTTTCTGAAACATTTTGAAAAAATTTGAAGTTAAAAAAATCCTGAGAGATTTATAAGTTTTGTGGAATCTCTTGCCAAGGACCATGTGGCTTAATGATGACATACCTGANATCCGGTTTTTTTTTGGTCCCCCCACATACTTAAGAGTAATTTAATTAATATAATTTTTATAATCATATAAATTGACTTGATTTGTCTGCTATATTATCTACTGAACCTGCCATATTTCCATTTGATTTGTGCAGTTGTCAGTTATCCACACACTATATTTTTTGTGGCAGTTGCTTGTAGGCTGCCAATAGCAGCTGAAGACCCGGTACATGGTAGAGCATGTGTAAATTTAGCAAAATCAACATGAAAGTATTGACAGCAATTATATTTGGACATCCAGATGGTTGAGGCAGTTTAAATCTTAGGCCTGGATTCATGAAAGTGTCATTAGTTACAATGTTATATTCTCACGACGTAGTTAAATATGACAAATTTATGGCATATCTGCAATTCACAAAGCTAATCATAACTGGATTTACTATTTATTACAAAATATTGGTGATCTGATTTCAAGAGTATACTGTTTCATCCAACAGGAATACAGTCTGGAAATTTTCAAATGGCAAGAGTTTTCATGACAAAATGGAAGAGAGAAAAAGAAAACATCATTTTACTTCTTCCAAAATACAGGTGTTGATAGAGTTGAAAAAAGGAAAAATAATAATAGAAGGGAGGATAGATCAAACTATTACTTCTCACAAAAAAAAGTAATTATTGAAAATTAGACCTAACTTGCAAAGAAGTGAATAATGTATTGTATTGTATGTAGAAGCATAGATGAAATTCGACATAAATGGAGAGATTATAAAAGCATTTCAAAAAAAAAAAAAAAAAAGTAAAGTTTCTATATCATTCATTATAACAGTTCTGTTTATAATTTTAACATGATTAAGAAAACAACATTCTATATATGTATTCTTTCCCAAATGAGTTTTCAGTTTCTCAATTAAACTAAACATTGTTTACCTTGACATGCAATAGTATCAGATTAATTCTGTTAACAAAATGTCTTTGGTCAACAGATGAAATGAACAATAAATTTTCTATTAACTATTTAATTTGTCGATTGAGAAAGCTTTGAAGATTCAAGACCATCTTGAAATGTCATGACTTACAACCCACTCTATGTCATGATATAATGATGCCTATTTACAACATTTTCAGTTATGACAAGTTTTGTGAATATCAAATTTTGTCATATTGCAACTTAAGATGAATATTAATCACACGTTGTGCTATGACGTTTTTGTAAATCTGGGTCTTAGCCTACTGCTTTGGATCAAATCCAGGTGGCAAAAATATTTTGTTTGTCATCTAATAATTCAAACAAATCTTCAACTATAGCAACAGTTGCATTGGCAATGATCACTGCCAATTCCTCAACCATTTTCCTGCTGAATCTGCCAGAATTCCATTTGATTCACTCCTTTCCATACTTACCAATCATCCCACAAACTTACCATGCAACATCACAAAGGGCTGCTATAAGGTAGATATAGCAGACAAATCAAATTGACCTATAGTATTTTTGATTCCTAATTATATATAATTCTATCTTGGTTTTTAAATGACTACATCAAAAAAATAAAATAAAATAATAATAATAATAATAAATCATGTAAAGTTAAAACTATTTACATATCTTTAATGTATGAATTGATATATTGCATACATTTCAATGATTGATAAACTAAAAATAAATGTTAATGTATATTTTTAAAAAATTCTTACGGCATTCCATTTCATCACTAGAATCAGGACAATCTGGATCTCTGTCACATCTGTATTGTTTGCTTATACAAGGTCCTTGCTTACAACGAAACTGATCTTCTGCACAAGTGCAATTAGCTTCATCACTATAATCACCACAACTGTTTTGACCATTACATATTCGAGATTCTGGCACACAGCGACCATTAGAGCAATGAAAAAATCCTGCATTGCATTCTCTATTTGCTATAATTATTTAAAATTTTACTTTACTAGCAATATTATAATAATAAATCAAATTGTATTATACAATTTGATAAATTAATAAATTATAAAACATTTGGTAAAAATACATACCACAAAGAAAATGTATTAATTTTTGAATATAATATTGTTTTAGTATTATAAACTGATTTAAAGTTATATAAATTTAAATAATTTCCATTTAAAATTCACTCATTTTTTTATTTACAGCTTAACAATAAATAAAAATACTAGAAAAAAATACTTGCTTGTTCCACAATTTTCTTCATCTGAATTATCCCAACAATCATTTTGGCCATCACATCTCCAAGCAGGGTGAATGCATGCAGTAGTATATAAACAATTAATTAATGTTTGTTTTGGATCTTTTACAAGAGGATGTAGAGAGCAATCAGGTCGAGCTGTAAAATTTAATTACAATTATAAAGGCTACAATTCAAATACTGTAAAAAATGTCATAAATTCAGAGAAATTTTAATAAGTTATGAATTCTAGCTCAAGGGCTCAATGAAAGAACTCAATTCTAGAAAATAATAATCAACCATTATATCTGGGTTAAAGTATTTGTTTTTAAGCATTAAATAAAAATATATTCAGATATTATGTACGAGGGGAAACCCAAAAAAAAAAACCGAACTGAGAGTGTGATGCAATTCGTAGACATAATAGAGAGTTCTCCCATTACATAGAGTTAGTAGAGATCTTCACGAAACAGCTGTGCAAGCAGCGTCAGTTTGTAGATTTACGTTTGAGCATAGTGTTGTGTTTCTCTTACTGTTATTTTGTTCTGCCTGCAAAGTTCTGGGCATCCTTCAACATCTCAAAACAATGAAAACATTGAAAAAATCTGTAAAAAAAAGTGTTAAGACATCTATGAGAGGATGTGCGAAGGAAACTTCCTGATCGTCTGGAACTTTGGCGATCAGGTTACTGGTTCCTTCATTACAACAACACCCCTGCACACACAGCCTTACAAGTGACCCACTGTTTGGCCTCTCAAAGATGGCCTGTCGTTCCTCACCTTTCATATTCACCAGACCTAGCCCTGTGCGACTTTTTTCTGTTTCTGAGAATGAAGAAAAATCTAAAAGGGAAGTGTTTTGATGATGTGGAGGCGGTAAAAACAACTTTGCTAAGGGCACTGGACGATATCAAGGTTGAAGAGTTCCAGAGATGCTTCGAACAGTGGAGAAAAACACTTCACAAGTGCATCGCATCTAATGGAGAGTACATTGAAGAAATTTTGTAAAAAAGTTAATAAATAAAGTTTTTATACAAAAAATCCGGTTTTTTTTTGGTCCCCCCANTTTTAACATGATTAAATTTTTATGTATTATAATTATTATTGTTATAAGTTTAAAAATAATGATATTTTTATGAAATATTATCATTAGTTATAATTTATCCATAAAAAGTATATAATGAAAAAATTACTTTTCCTGAAAATGTAATGAAATAGATAAGTAAAAATGAAATAAATAATTTTTTACCAGCACATCTTTTTCCATCAGGTAATAATATTCTTCCAGGAAAACAAGAACACTTCACACTTCCATTATAAGCAACAGAACAAGTATCTTCACACCCTCCTTTTAATGAATAACAGGGATTCAAGGTACCTAAAATGTGCATAAACTTATTCAAATATTTTCTCTAATAATTAAAATTTATTAACATTCAACAAACATAAAATATTACTTTATTTTTAAATTTATATAATGTTTAGTTATAAAATATAAAAATGCTTTCCTAAAACAATTGCTGAAAATCAAGTTTATATTGCATATATTTTGTAATAAAATTAAATAAATATCGAAGTAATATATCATCTTAATCTAAATTAATTTTATTAAGATGATATGTTACTGATAGATGTGCTTATCAATTCACCAAGTACCATATTTTCCGACATATAAGACGACTTTTTAGCCCAGGAAAATCTTCTCAAAAGTCAAGGATTGTCTTATATGCTAGGTGTCGTCATATATGGTGAGTATATCCCAAACTCTATATTTTAACTGTAAAAGTTGGGGGGTCGTCTTATATGCCGGAAAGTACGGTAACCAAAAAATTACAAATTAATACTTACAATCATTTGTATCATTTGCAACAGCAATTATTCCCATTGGTCTTGCAATATTTTTACGTAAAATTACGACATCACTTCCAGTATACTTATTGGCTCTCAAAACAGCATGAACAAGCCAATCAGTCCAAAATAAATAATCTCCATATATAGCTAAATCAAATGGATGTTGAGGATCTTCAGTTAATAGTACCTGAAAACAAGAAATTCATTTCCAAAATCCTTTATCTAAGTATGAACACACAAGCATTTTTAAAAAAATTTACAAAACTATTTACATTATAAAGATACATATATAAGTAAAAACTGTAGCCCAATATACAGGGTGTAAACAAAAACACTGCATCAACTATATCTTGCTTCTACTATGTTTTACAAGAGGACTTTGTGGTCTTGGAAATTCAGTATGGGATGAAACTTTGCAGATTAGTAGTATACCTCAAGGATATCCATTCAGAAAAATTGTAAAGCATGCTAGCCAGAAGATTCCGAGAAAAAGGTCTCTAAAATTTTAAGCGCAGCTCATATACTGGTCGATTTTACTCTACGGCAGCACAGTGAAATGGCTGAGTCTGAAGCAAACTCGCTTGCCACACGGGCAATCTAGGTTCGATCCTACCTTTGGCAAACTTTTTTTTTCTTTTTTTTTAATTGTTTTAAAAATTATAACAAATTTTAAATAAAGTTAATGACCTAAAAATATTATGAATTAAATCATAAATAATTTTATTTTATTTATGAAAAGACTGTTACAGCTAATTAAAATGTGAAGTAGAACTTTGATATTAGAAGTTTTTCCTTGTAAGAAGCTTAATTTCTAAATTACCAATTTTTTTGCCATAAGAAGCAGTTTTTCTGTATAAAATTTGCCCATTTAAGAAAATTTCTTGCTTAATTAAAACTAAAATCCTTGTCCACAACTAGATAATGGATTCACTTAAGAAGTTTTTCAACTGGATACGATCAGAAATTTTATACATTTAATTGCATATAAAAAAAGAATGTACGAAATTTCATGTGTCATTACGCAAACAACTTTGAGCTACTCATAATGTAAATTTTAACAATTTTTTGCATGTTATTTGGCAGCCACGCAAACAGCAAATTCCGCAAGCGTTCTCAATACATATATGAAACTGTTAAGTTTTTAGCAAGTTTTAGGATGATATTTGTTGATCTGTGATTTTATTTGAGAATCATAAGATGTATTTTTTTTCCCCTCTCACAAACAACTGATGAAGCAGGCTAATTAGACAAATATATGTGTAGAATTCATTCCAAATAATTGATTGTTCAATAATGTAATAATTAAATAATCACATTTCTATTTAATATATCTTAAAATTGCTATTTATGTGGAGTTTTTTAAAACTGCACATAAATTACTTTGAGACTGAACAGTTGAAAGATAAGAATTAAGTAATTTAAAACAATTTTACACAAATAAATGATTTATTCTTACTTTTTAACCTTTCCAAAATGTAATTATTTCTAAGATTAGAACAATAAATATTCAATCTCAAAATAATTTTTTAACATGATTAAATTTTTATGTATTATAATTATTATTGTTATAAGTTTAAAAATAATGATATTTTTATGAAATATTATCATTAGTTATAATTTATCCATAAAAAGTATATAATGAAAAAATTACTTTTCCTGAAAATGTAATGAAATAGATAAGTAAAAATGAAATAAATAATTTTTTACCAGCACATCTTTTTCCATCAGGTAATAATATTCTTCCAGGAAAACAAGAACACTTCACACTTCCATTATAAGCAACAGAACAAGTATCTTCACACCCTCCTTTTAATGAATAACAGGGATTCAAGGTACCTAAAATGTGCATAAACTTATTCAAATATTTTCTCTAATAATTAAAATTTATTAACATTCAACAAACATAAAATATTACTTTATTTTTAAATTTATATAATGTTTAGTTATAAAATATAAAAATGCTTTCCTAAAACAATTGCTGAAAATCAAGTTTATATTGCATATATTTTGTAATAAAATTAAATAAATATCGAAGTAATATATCATCTTAATCTAAATTAATTTTATTAAGATGATATGTTACTGATAGATGTGCTTATCAATTCACCAAGTACCATATTTTCCGACATATAAGACGACTTTTTAGCCCAGGAAAATCTTCTCAAAAGTCAAGGATTGTCTTATATGCTAGGTGTCGTCATATATGGTGAGTATATCCCAAACTCTATATTTTAACTGTAAAAGTTGGGGGGTCGTCTTATATGCCGGAAAGTACGGTAACCAAAAAATTACAAATTAATACTTACAATCATTTGTATCATTTGCAACAGCAATTATTCCCATTGGTCTTGCAATATTTTTACGTAAAATTACGACATCACTTCCAGTATACTTATTGGCTCTCAAAACAGCATGAACAAGCCAATCAGTCCAAAATAAATAATCTCCATATATAGCTAAATCAAATGGATGTTGAGGATCTTCAGTTAATAGTACCTGAAAACAAGAAATTCATTTCCAAAATCCTTTATCTAAGTATGAACACACAAGCATTTTTAAAAAAATTTACAAAACTATTTACATTATAAAGATACATATATAAGTAAAAACTGTAGCCCAATATACAGGGTGTAAACAAAAACACTGCATCAACTATATCTTGCTTCTACTATGTTTTACAAGAGGACTTTGTGGTCTTGGAAATTCAGTATGGGATGAAACTTTGCAGATTAGTAGTATACCTCAAGGATATCCATTCAGAAAAATTGTAAAGCATGCTAGCCAGAAGATTCCGAGAAAAAGGTCTCTAAAATTTTAAGCGCAGCTCATATACTGGTCGATTTTACTCTACGGCAGCACAGTGAAATGGCTGAGTCTGAAGCAAACTCGCTTGCCACACGGGCAATCTAGGTTCGATCCTACCTTCAGTTAACTTCCTTTTTTTAATTGTTTTAAAAATTATAACAAATTTTAAATAAAGTTAATGACCTAAAAATATTATGAATTAAATCATAAATAATTTTATTTTATTTATGAAAAGACTGTTACAGCTAATTAAAATGTGAATTAACGATATAAAGATAATATTTTATTTTTAAAAAGTTGAATAATTTCAAACGCATTTTTAATGGAGGTAAATTAAAACTTTAATTACTATTATCATTAAGAAGTTATTATAAATTTTAAGCTATTATAAGCTGTGAAGAGGTTAAAAATATTTGTTGTAAATTTGAGGAACTGGTTTCTATGTGGACGGGTAGAATATAGCTGTTGATTATTATTTATGATTTAATTGATAATATTTTTAGGTCATTAACTTTATTTAAAATTTATTATAATTTTTAAAACAATTAAAAAAAAAAAGTTAGCTGAAGGTAGGGTCCCCCCTCATATAATTTACATGTGACTTCTGTAGAAACTACAGACAATCCATAGTAGTTGACATATCTGACAATATAACAGTTTTTTCCAGTCTCCTCACTTACTGGATTTATCTCCTTTTGATATCTTTTTATTCATCAAAATAAAGCATATAATTTACATGTGACTTCTGTATGACATATAATTTACATGTGACTTCTATAGAAACTACAGACAATCCATAGTAGTTGACATAGCTGACAATATAACAGTTTTTTCCAGTCTCCTCACTTACTGGATTTATCTCCTTTTGATATCTTTTTATTCATCAAAATAAAGCTGAAGTTCAAGGAACAGTGTTTTGAAGAGATCCAGCCTGAATCATACTTTGGAATTTTCAAAGTAATGACTTTCAAATAGTGTTTGAGGTTTAGCAGAAGTGATTTAAATGCAGGCAGAGACTACTTTGAAGGGGTTGGTGGCCAGATTTAAATTAGTTAAGTATTAAAATCTTTACAGACCAAATATGTTAACTTTTTTACTATATCACTTATGAAATTATTACTGTATTTAATAATAGAATAATTCTAAAAGTTTTACAACAATTATTACAAAATAATATGAATTAAATTAAATGATAATTATTGGGCTGCAATTTGAAAAAATTGTAGACCTATAAATTCCCACTGTTGTACAGTACATCAGTCTGTCCAGCCATCTTTCCTTAATCTCAAGAACAGAGTTAGGTAGATGAAAGATAACACCAGATATGGAAACCTTAGGAGCAGGAGGCCCCGATTAACTATATATGAACTTCTGATGTAAACAGGAAGTCACTTTATTTCAATTAAAAAATTTTCCCCTGTAAGGTGTTAGAAAAATGACTGGCATTACTTTATTGTTAAAGGCATGGTGTACATGGTGTATTGTTAAAAGCATGGTGTACAGGGGCAAGCCACTACTAATTTGAGGTAAAAAGCATATATTTTAAATTAAATTAATTTAAAATATGATTAAAAATTGCAGCCCAGAATTGCGACAATGTCACAATAAATAATTGCTCGTATTAAAATAAATTTACTTACATGACGGTCAGTTCCATCCAGATTACAGCGTTCAATTTTATCTAATTTTGCATCTGACCAATATATTTTTTGAGACTGATGATCAATTGTAAGAGCATTTGGCATTTTGATATCTGTTGTAATTATAGATTCTAAATCATAACCACTAAAATAAGCTCTTTGAATACTAGGATAACGAGTATTCCAATTTGTCCAGTATACTCTCCTGTAAGAAATGAAAAACAAATTTAGGGTAAATATTTTAATCACTCTTATATATCATTAGAAATTCACCATCTTTATTTATGGTTGTCACCGTCAACTCCATAATCATTAAATTACCATAAATAATGTTAACGCTTATCAGGAGTCCTAAGTTACAATAGGATTAAAACGTTTTTTTTTTAGACTTTTCGTGTCTCATTTTTATATCCATCATTAAATTTTCCAAATTTAAACAGGCATTCCAATCTGCATTCTACAGCCATTATACAGTTCTTTACAAATGTTCAAATTACTTGTACTTTTTGTATAAATTTAAAATACATTTAGATTTAATGTTCCTAAATCATTTCCAAACTCTTTTGTGCTTCACAATATGCCTACAATTGATATATGAGGACATGCAACAGGTGAATGAAAAACATATAGTTACCTTTGTAAATTTACTAGAAAGACTGCCTTAAACTTGTTTTAATATGAAAAGTAGTCAAAAAGATGCAAACCCTTCAGTAGACCTTTTTAAAGATTTGTATCAATTCTGTAAAGTTACAGACTGTAAAGTTCATGTTTAATAAACATGTTTACAGAAATATTTTATGAACACAAAATCTCAATGGCAACATTGTGCTAAGAAAATACAAAACCTTTTAAATGCATTTTAAATTCATACAAAAAGTTTGAGTAATTTGAACATTTGTAAAATGATGTGGAATGAAGGTTGAATGCCTATTTAAATTAGAAAAATTCAAAGATGGATCTGAAGATAAGAGGTAAAAAAAGGTTTCAAAAAACATTTAATTTTGTTCTAATTAATTAAATTTAGAACTCCTGATAAGTGTTTTAGCATTATTTACAGTAAATTAAATAAATTATTCATTTATTTATTTCTTATTTCAAAATAATGTAAATAAATGTAAATAAAAACTGAGATTTTTACTTAAAATATTAATAATAATTAATAAAAAAAAATCTGACTACTCAAAATTTGTCTTAATTCTAAATCTTAATCTGAAAGTTTAACACTAAAATTTCATTTGTGACTTTCATTAATTTATGTAGTTAATAGTAGAAATAAAATTTTTATATGTATAATCTGTAATAAAAAATTTAGCAATTAGGAAATTACTTACGAAGTACAACTGTCCACAGCAATACCTCTTGGCTTATCATCAGAACTTAATTTTATTATGTTTTCTGGGTGTGAAGAAGAATTGTCTAAACGAATGCGATTGATAGATGCATCACTATGACTAGTCCAATATAATTCACGATGAAGAGGTTCAAATGACAATCCTTCTACTGATCCCTGTTCTGAAATATTTCATTATTTTATTAATTTTATTGATTAAAAATCATAAATAATTAAAACATGATCATTTATAATTGTAGATAGTTTTATTTAAAAACTTAATGATTAAAAACATATTTTCTCAAAAAATGATAATATAAACAGAAAAAAAAATCATTCAGTTAGTATATCAAGTAACAATAAATTTTATAACATTTTCATATTCAGATTATACAAATCGGAGTTTATTTCTGGAATTATAGATACATAGAAAGTTCTCATGTGAATTCTTTACACGTGCATGCTGTTATATTTTTCCAACCTAATCAGCTAATTACTCCTTTTTTTAAACTCTGATAAATTCAATTAGATTACATTAAAGCAATTATTCTTAACTTGGGGTGCACAGATCTCAGAAGTACAAGATATTATTTCTGAAAGTGTGAGACTTTTGAACAAAATAATGTTATAAAATTAAGATTAAATCCATTAGAAATTAAATAAAAACACTATTAGAATTTTTAAAAATTCTTTTTTGTTAAAATTTTGAACTTAAGTATTTCTACTGCAATAAATTTAACTTAGTTCTATTAAACATTAAGTTATTTTTATATTACAATGTACTGTACTTACTTTCAACTATCACTGTATGATTTGTTCCATTAAAAAACACTGCATTTATGCTTCCTCTTTGAATATCGGAGTAAAATATTATTTGGTTTACATAATCAAATGATAAACCGATTACATTTCGCATATATTCTTTATTTGAAATACTTGGATATGGAGCATTTAAGTTTTTCTCGTCAAAAATATGAATGCTGTCAATCTTTAAAACTCGTGAAAAAACAAGAAATGCATCATATGCTAAAATGGAATAAAAAAATATATATTAATTTTAAAATCTTACAGAAAATGTTTGGATATTTATAAATATAAAAAGTAAAATTTTAAAAATTTATTTAATAAAAATAAAAATAGAAATATATGGAGTTGCTGTAATTTCTTATAAATAAACTGTGTGTTACCTGTATTTTAAAGTCATTTTGAAAGTAGGTACTGATTATGCACCATTACAAGTTATATACTGATTTTAAATTGTAATTATAAGTTCATCCAACAGCTTTTCTTTTATCTAAACTTATTAAGAACTTCTTTAAAAAATGTAAAAGATCCTTTATGAATCACAAACATTCATTTGCCGTTATGATTTTTCCAGAAACTGCCAAAGACATATACATTAATGCCTTTTTCTTTACATTTTGTATATCAATCTACATTTTAATTGATATTATTAGACATTCTTACTTAAACTTATATCTTAAAAGCTTATAATTTTCAAAAATTTCCCCTTTCTATATAATGTCTTTCAGAGCTACTTAGAAGTTGAATTGATTGTTGATTCTAATATACAGTAAAACCTCATTTTCTGACTACCTCAATATATTTTATTTATTTATTTAATAGTACAAGGGAGTTCCTGTATATACGGGCATATTGCAAACCAAAAAAAACATTACAATCATCAATATCAATTCCAGTACAAAATACATTATTATTAAAAGTACAGTGCATAATAATAAGCCTGTTAAAAAAATAAAAAAACAATACAATATTAACAATAATAACAAAAAAAAACAGACTAATAATTATATCCAAAGTAAGAAAAACACACAAAAATGGCAGCGCATAGTCGACATAAACAAAAATTCTATAAAAATTATATAGAAAAATTAAACAATTATCTGGAAAAATTAAATAAATTATTAATTATAATACTCCCAAAAACACTGTCAATTCTCAAACACTGAAAAATCCACTAATATACTATATCCACACATCCTAGTGGTTAAAAATAAAAATAATAATATCTTAAACTAAACAAATTAGTTTCCATTGGCTGTTTATCTTAGTAATAAAATTATAAATACAGTGATATTTATTATAGTCTTGTAACAATTGCTTATATGATTGAACCGATAAATAATGTGAACCAAAACACTTTTGTCTGACAGTCAGAGCCTTACATTCAGTTACTAAATGAAAAGCATCAAAATTAACATGAGAGGAATAGAATTCACAATAATCTAAAATTCTGCTGTCATTCTTTTAAATAGATTGCATAACACATATAACACTGTACAATACAAAATGGTCTATCTACATTTAAATAGGTTGCCAAGCCACATTCATTAAAAATATCCAAATACAACTTATATTTATAATTAGCAGCTATATCTTTAAATGTATTTAAATAATTATTTGCTAATCTCATTAAAATATCAGAGACATTCATTTCATTCAACATTATAGGATAATCTCAATAGCCAGAATTTTGCAATAAGGACACAATTCAATCTCCCCATGCTACTCTTTGAGAAATTAAGTATAATTTAGCAGACTTGGTGAGTTTACTGACTGATTGTTTGCACAACCACCTTAAATTATTTTTTATTATATTAAAATAAAGAGGGACCCTTTGGAACTCCAAATATATAATATACGATGGAATCCATCTTTTTAAAGAATATAAACGTTTAATAAAATTAATTTGTAAATTATTATCTTTCCTCCCAGTCAAAGCCCCAAATCTTGGACCCATNTCTACATTTAAATAGGTTGCCAAGCCACATTCATTAAAAATATCCAAATACAACTTATATTTATAATTAGCAGCTATATCTTTAAATGTATTTAAATAATTATTTGCTAATCTCATTAAAATATCAGAGACATTCATTTCATTCAACATTATAGGATAATCTCAATAGCCAGAATTTTGCAATAAGGACACAATTCAATCTCCCCATGCTACTCTTTGAGAAATTAAGTATAATTTAGCAGACTTGGTGAGTTTACTGACTGATTGTTTGCACAACCACCTTAAATTATTTTTTATTATATTAAAATAAAGAGGAACCCTTTGGAACTCCAAATATATAATGTACGATGGAATACGTTTTTTAAAGAATATAAACATTTAATAAAATTAATTTGTAAATTGTCGTCTTTTCCTCCCAGTCAAAGCCCCAAATCTTGGACCCATGTAGCACTACTGACTGAATAAATGACTCAAATAATTTTAATTTATCTTTCCAGCAAAACAATCTACCAGATACACATGCCTTAATAATCTTATCTGTTCCAATATTAACTTTAAATGCTTTAAAAACGTCCATTAGACTGGAAAAATACACCCAAATACTTGTACTCATCAACAACTTCTATTTTAAAGTCTTGTATAAACCAATTTTCATTTTTAGAATGTTTTCCTCCATTTTGGAATAGCATTATTTCAGATTTATTAATAGTAACAAAAAGTTTTAACTCCTGTAATGCATATCCCAAAAAATCAATTATTCTATGCAGATCTACAGGTGAATCTGCTAAAACGACCACATCATCTGTGTATGTCAAAATTTTCACTTCTGTTCACAGAAAGTCAATGCCCACTAATTTGGAGTCACTAAATTTTCTGACTAGTAAATTTAAATATAAATTAAACAATATTGGGCTCAATACACAACCCTGTTTCACTCCTTTAAACGTGGGAAAAAAAAATCAGAGGTACTCCCTTTACCAGACACACATGCCTCTGTATTAGTATATAACTGAATCAAACAATTTACAAATTTATAACTCAAACCAATCTTCAAAAGCTGTCTCCACAAAAGGCCTCTATCTAAATAGTTGAATGCAGATGACAAGTAACTGACATATCTACTGCCAGTAAAGTTGAAATTTGCTCTTCCATTTTCTTAGAAACTATATTATATTTATAAATTTTGTTATCAACTTTCACTGCACTCCTATTATTTAAATAAGTAATTGACCTTTTTCTCTTTGGCAAATTATTAATTATTTTCTTCTATCTCTAGTCAGAGGAAGAAGGTCATCCATTACAAATATTCTGGACCCATTTAATTTAAATTCCACTCTTTTAATCTTATATTTATTGCCAGAGCCCAAAAAACTACAATATATCAGCCTAATTCTACCATTCTGCTGTTGACCCAATCTATGACACTGCTCTAAACTGACGTGATTTATTTTTAAAAAACTTGAATATTAATCTTTAACCTGTAAGTTATCATTTTCCAACTCAGGTAGTCCAGAAACTATTAAATTGTTGTGCCTTAGAGAACACTCAAACTGCTCCTGACTTAATGTAAACTCAGCCAGTTTATTCTGCAGGTCTATTTCTTCAACCGACAAAACCTTATCCATATTGTATACAAATTATTTCTCTAGATCCTCAAGTCTAGTTTCTAAATTAACAATAGCTTCATCCAAATTTTCTACTCAGGTGAAAATTCTATTGATTTTAGCAATCATTCCTTCCAATTTAGTATTCTGCTTTAAATTTAGATGAATTAGTAATGATATTCCATCTTTAATATCCAGTTCCCCTTGAAGTAACTCCAAAATTCTTGTCTCCTCCAATGGGTCTGGGTGAAAAATCTTAAATCTACTATCTGACTGACTCACTGGAGAATAGGTCTTCTTTTTATATATGATGAATAATACCAATAATCTTACCTCAAAAAATTGAATAAATTATTAATTATAATACGCCCAAAAGCATCGACCAAAACCACTGCCCGGCTACCTCAATATAAATCAAACTATGTCTCAGTGTCCAAGATACAATAAATGTCACTTAGGGCATTCCTTGTTTATGAGGTCAACAAAACAGAAAATTCAGCATTCCTAAATGGAAACATTGTTTAAGACACTTGAAAAAGAATTGAGCTTTGTTGCTATAGTTTTGGAACAATCTGAAAAGTCCCCTCAAATAGATAATGTTCAAATAAATTTAATTTGTCCAGTATAAATAAAAATTATTTTATTTCCAGAATTTAGTAAGAAAAAAATAATTATATATGATGTTTGTTCAAAATGTTATGTTCAAAACCTGATTATATTTTGTAATCAGTGACAATTGATCTACATCACTGATATGTCACTTGCAACACTCAGTAAAGAAAAATATTGATGAGCCTAACATAAAAGAGTTTAATTATTAACACATTTTTCTGACACTTGGACACTTCTACATATGTAATTAAGAATCTACTTTTTCAAATACAGTAAAGCATTGTTTATCCAAATCAATTCGGGACTGGGGTTATTCGGATAACTTATTTTTCGGATAACTAATTATGTACAAAAAAATATATTAACCTATCCCATGTTGAAATTTTTCTCCGTTGCGTGTTGCTTCACGTTAAATTTTTGTCGATGTTAAGCCTAACATAAACTTTTTAAAATAATAATCGTGGCTATTGTATCATTAAAAATTATTTCTTTATTTTATACAAGAAAAATAAATATATTGAATAACATAAAAACAAAAAAAATTATATTTTGGAAGTTAATCTAGTATCAAAAACATTTGATTCAGCACGACATAGTCCGACTGGAACACTTTCAGTTAACTGACGTTTCGGTTGATTGGCTTTCGGATAAACGACGCTCTACTGTATTGTTTAATTTTGTTTAAAAAATTGCACATAAATGATCAATATATTTGACTTTGTATATGTTTGTGTGTAATTATTTGCATCGAAAGAAATAATAATCCAGAGATACTTCAATTTTCATCTCATTATCCAACACTGAGTTAGTATTGTAAGAATATTTTTATTGCATTATGATGTTCCAAAAGCATATACTATGCAAAAATTTAATATCTAATAGTCAGATAAAAAATCTACATTGTTTTTATAATTTCAAGAACAAAACTTGAATAATTTAATATAATAGTTATTATAAAATTATATTATTAAAAATTTTTTGATATACAAATTGAAACAAGTCAAATCTGAGTCTCAACAAGTGGAGGAAAGTGTTCTATTTATTTGAGAATAAATTACAAAAAAATATTCATAATACAGATGTAATTCAGTTTTATTTCATCTTAAAAGTTTATCATGGAAACTTGTGAAAGAACTTTCTCAGAGAGCTAGTTAAGATTAAAATATCTTAAATTTGTGTACACTAGATTCTTGTAACTAGCTGACATGAAATAGCTTTTGCATTGCAATATCGATATATCACAGACTCAATATTATAAAAGGTAATTGATGATGCTGATGTGAAAGTATTGCTGTAAGTGTCACATGACTGAGAAAATATAAAGGTTCAAATGAAATGAAAAATTGCTGATCTTGTGAAATTTTCACATCACATCAATGGCAAAAAGCTTACTACATATTATTTTGGTACATAATGAGAACCATTATGTACCAAAATAATATGTAGTAAGCTTTTTGAAATACAGTAATACCCCGAACTTACAGGATAGGTGGGACCGAGCGATAACCGCGTAAGTCTAATTCGTGTAAGTCGTGGTATAATTTTGCAATTTGTGTAAAATCCAAGTCAGACGTATGTAAGCTAATAAATGTTCTCGTTAATCTTATCTCGTCTTTTGATTCGTTCACGGTTACAAGAAATCACCACATAGAGTCTCTCAAGTCTCCGTAGATATAACAAACACAGAAATAAATAACACAAAATAAATTGTAGCTATGTGACGATTCCGCGCGACACGTCCGAACATGCAAGCTGAACAATAGTGTGGGGGGAGTGAGTAATCGAGAGTTACGTGGTGCTCAAACAAAAGACGAATCGACGAGATTTGAAAATCGCGTAACTCCGAGTTCGCGTAAGTCGGGGTAGCGTAAGTCGAGGTATTACTGTATGTGTAAATCAAAAGCACAAGTATATGTAGCTAAAGTATAGTTTTTCATAATGAAACATTTTTCATAAAATAATAAAAGACAAAAAAATTATTATTCATANTTGTAACTTATAACTCATCCTTTGTAAGTCTTAACCATATTTATATTTATATATATTTTATAAATATTTACATAAAAATAAATAATATCTGCCAAATGATATGCTTGCTTTGCATGCAAAACTTTTTAAGTTTCTGATGCCCAGTTAACTATCACCCATTGTGAATCACTCGGTTGTCATATACCCATGTTACCATTGCAAGAGTTGCTTGTGGAATGTTGTGAAGAACTGTAAACAATTCTGTACCAGCCCATACTATAATCCTTGGAGCACCAAGATTGTTGGACTGGTGCATCCAATGAGGTTTTCTTGAGACTAGTACCATACATTTTGTGTATGAGCATGGCCATCCAAGAAAAAGATAGACTCATCACTGAACATAACTTTCTAAAGGAAGTCACAATCTACATATACTGTACACATCTACTGACTCATTTGCACTATACAAGTTATTACTCCCATTTGGCAAGCAACTTTTTGGCCACACTTTATTTTGTTCACAGATATCTGGATGTTATTGAAACTACTTGTTACTAAATATAGAATTTATTCATATAGTTTTCTTAAAATAGATAAAGATAAAGCAATTTTAATAACTTTAAAATTAGTTTACATAATTTCTGCAAGGAAATATGTTTTCATTGACTACAAAGTATTCTTAAAAGAACGTCTAAAATGTTTTCTATCATTAGAAATTTATCAACTTTTCAACATCAAGATGTCTCATTTCAGAGGTAATTTTGTATTTTATTGGAGTAGTTTGCACCAGATTCTTAACTGAACTATACACACCTGCCATCATTTTTCCATTGCTGTCAAATCATTCTTTTGTTAAGACCTAAATATAAGACTTTGTTAATACTTTTAAATATAGAAATAGGTGGAAGTCAATCCTATATCATATAAATTTAACCTGTTTAGATCAGATAAATGCATATGAATCTTAAAAAGTAATTTTTAACAGTCTGCAAATATTTTTTTCTGTAGATTAAATATTACTTTAGTTGCTAATCTTGTTCTAAACTTACATTGTAATTGTTGAGATATTGTAATATGTTCTTATACTGTATATTTAATTAATAAGATAATTGTTATGGTGTACAGTTAATTTGTAATTAATATTGTCTCCTGTATCTTTACACTTTTACTTATGATAATAAGTATCACAATGAATAATTTTGAATAGAAAAATTTTTATTTCATAAATCATAGATGAATTTTTTTGAGCTAATGTAAATTGTGAAAAATTTTACAGGTGAAATATTAGATACACCTATGAATGGAATTGCACCTGGTCCTTGGGATATACCATTGAAACCAAAAAAGGAATTTAGCGATTCAGTACAAACAACTGAAGTTCCTCATACAGCTTCTGTTGGAACTTGTAATATCTGTATGGGAGCATGCAAGCAAAGATGTCCTGAATGTATTGATGGTCATAAGGTATAGTTTATTTTTTCATGCTTAATTTATTGTTAAATCTATAAATTCTATGCCTCAAGATAATAAAAAAATCTAAAAATTTAAGAATTAAAATCTCGAGTTTAGAAACTTAAAGATACATCACTTAGAAAAAATTTTATGCTGATATTTGATTATATCTGAAAAGGCAAATTCCAGAGAATGCTATCATATTGTTTAGCACTGGAGGATACATTAAATCATATAGTAATATCATACTTTTAATAATAGTCATGCCAGTCATTTAACACCTTATGGGAAAATTATTGAATTGAAATAACGTGACTTCCAGTTTGCATCAAAAGTTTGTATATAGTTAATAGGGGCCTCCTGTCCCTATAGTTTCCATATCCGGTCTTGTTCTAAATAAACACCAAATAAAAGTGTATCTAATCACCAAACATATGCCGTAAATCCATCGGGCTAGTTTTAAGGCTAATTACTAAATAAATTACTTAATATTTTTGAGTTTATTTTATTTGATATACATTTTAGTATTAGTTAACATAATGACCATCTGACCATGCATTTTGGTTCTCTGTTGTCTGGGTGAATTAATGTTACTATTTTATTTTTGATGTTTCAGGCTTATACTTTGACAACAAAAATTAAGGCGACTTATGGGATTTTTGAATATTTTAAAAACTTTTATTTATTTTTTATAATTTTCATCTAGACAATTCAGTTGTGCTCTACAATAGCCACTTTGATGACTAATTCCAATTTACATCATTTAACTTTATTTGTTGCAAAATGCTCAGTCAATAAATACCATATGTTCTTTACTTCAAGTGTTACTAAATAATATGTAAGACCTTGTTATTATCACAAAGAATTGGAACATGGAAATGCTACTAATATTGATAATGTCATTAATGCAAGTGGCTGGTCTCAGTATGCATTTGGCAGCAAACTGTACTTCAATTTCTTGATTTTTCTGATTGCAAAATCACTTCTGTGAGCAGGTGCATTGTCTTGATGAAAGATAATTTTTTTTTTGCTAATTCTGGTCTCTTTTCTCCAATTTTTTTGTCTAATTGGTCTAAAAGGTTAACATAATATTCTCCCATTATTGTTTTACTCTTTGAAAGTAAACTATAGAATAATTCCTTTTTCATCCCAGAAAACCAGTCATGATTTTTCCAGAAGATGGAACTGCCCTCTTTGGTGCAGAACATCCAAGTTTTGTCCATTGTTTTGACTTCTCCTTTGTTTCTGGTTATTAGTGATAAGCCCAAATCACATTTGTAGTAACAAATCTGTGCACAAAATCTGCATTTTTCTGAAATGATCAAGATATTCTTGAGAAATTTGAGCAAGAATGCATTTTTGTTAAATTGTCAACAAACATGGCACCTATCTTGTGGCTAGTTTTCTCATATGCAATGCCAATTCACCTGAAATGTTTACAACTTTAGCAATGTCAGATATGTTTAGTCATGAATTTTGCAAAAACATATCATGGAATTTGTTTATGATTTCTGATGTTAATGCACCTATTGGATGTCCACTGCAAGGGTTGTCTTCCAGGCTTTCATGACCACATTTGAATTTAGTAGTTTAATTGGAAACAGTTAAAATTAAAAAAGCAAGTCCCCTAAAGTATTTTTCATGTCTTTATGATTTCTGTTGCTGATAAACTTTTTTTTTAACTTTATAGATGATATTAATGTTAGTCTTTCTAGAAAAGAACATTCTAGAGCTATTTAATCTTTGAAATACAATTTTTGAAAAGTATTAAAAAATGCTCTTTTTAAACAATTTAAAAAAATAAAATACAATACAATAAAATAAATAATAACTAAAATATATAAAAAATAACTTGATATTTTTTATAACTTGTTTGTTTAAAAAATATATAAAGTCTTAATTTAAAATTACATTTGTTACCTTTCATTTTTCTTTTATGAAATATTTGTATATCTTTTAAGGAATCACCAAGATTCTTCCTCATGACAATTGTACTATTGGTATCACTTTTATTCATTCTCAATATAGATCCTTGCATTCTATGAAAACAAAACAATATTGTATACATTTTACTTAATAAATTAAATGACTTATCTGCTATACTGAATGAATTTTGTATTTGTTTAAACTAAAGATTCACTCAAACAAACAATATATATATATATATATCAGTTTTCAGTTTTGGCTAAATCTTCTCACAATAGAAGCCATTTGTTGCCTATCAGAAGTATGATATATAAAAAACTATATTATCTATTGGAAATATTATATATATAGTTGAAATACTACAGGGTATCACCATTCTAGAGTAAATATCACTGTTATGTGTTTCATTTCAGGTTAAGAATGCATACATTTGGGTTAGGTATGTAAGAACAGCTATCTAAAAGCTTTGAGAAAATAAGTTTATTATAAATTGATTTTTTCTTTTTATCTAAATACATATCATCTACTTGTATGTCTTTAAGTNTAAATTATTTAAATTAATTAATTTATTTATAATTATTAATATTAATAAGAGATGGCGCCTAACGCTTACCTCTAGTGCCAAATTAATTAAGTAATTTATTTAGTAATTAGCCTTAAAACTAGCCCGATGGATTTACGGCATATGTTTGGTGATTAGCTATATTACATCGGGTTTAGCGATGATTATATAAAAGTGTATCATTGGCAAAAGATTTCAAATCAGAGTTTGCATAGCTTCATTTTTTGCATTTATATCATTTTGCATTTTAGCTGTAGGCCTTCCTCAGACTCCGAAAAATAAATAACTAGATAATGCATTACAACAATTCCAATTTCCATAATTGACAAATGTTATAAAGTTAAACATATCAAATCATTGTTCCTGACAAGAATAGTTGTCACATTTGACAGCCACCATGCAGACACCCAGCAGCATCATAATATAATTTGCTTTACATCTAAATTGTATACAATGATTACAAATGTATAAATTTCTTTTATCTTAACAACAGATTGCTTAAATTTTATCATATGTATATTTACTTTAATAAAATTTAATATTAATTTTTTCTTAAAAATTTATACTGCAAAACATTTTGGTCATGTAAATATATCAGTTTCCTGTATCTTTACATTTTATCCAAAAGAATCACTTTTACCAAGGCCATTATGAGAATTAACAACCTGCACTCTAAGTACAATTTTTTCCTTTACATAATCGATTTATAGATTATGTAATCATCTAAGATATCTATCTATATTATAGGAAGCCACTTAGAAATGATCCATATTTTTGTCAAATTGCACAATGCTTGGTGTTATCATGTTTTATTTTTGACAAATTGCTTTGAAAATATCTTGATCATGATTGTGAAAGTGGACGTAAATAGCAAATTGACCATTCCCCAATATTGTTTTTAATCAAATTGGAAACTTTCAGCCTAAAGTTTATGAGAAACAAGATCAATTCAACATTGTCTTGCCTACAAGATAAATCTGAATTGATCATAGTAGTGAAAAAATTTAAAGGATAGAATTTTTTAGAGAGATAGGATATTATTGTAGAAACTAAAGGTTTTAGCTGGAATATTATAAATAATTACTTTATATCTAATTAGCAAAGAATACCCAGCATTGCCTGGTAATTCAGGGAGGGGGTTGAGTTGTCCTAATTGTAGGGTAGCATATGTTTCATGCAGGATGGCAAAGAGTAACTATGCAGAATTTGATGCAGTTCAAAGAGTTTGGCAATTTGTGGAGGATGAAACCAGGGGAGGGAGTGAAGGTGTGAGTTTTAAAGTAGAGTATATTTTTTGGAGGATTGTAGAGACTACTATGCAAAATTTATCCAGATTACTCAAAAGATTTAGGAGTTTGGG
The DNA here is from genome assembly GCF_000671375.1 of Centruroides sculpturatus. Classification (NCBI taxonomy): domain Eukaryota; kingdom Metazoa; phylum Arthropoda; class Arachnida; order Scorpiones; family Buthidae; genus Centruroides; species Centruroides sculpturatus. The sequence goes on along the minus strand of NW_019384333.1, from coordinate 163,209 downwards.
AGTAGGTGGTGAAATTGGAGAGGAGACACGATGGGTCCAAGTTTTATGGTAGCCCATGTTTCCCTTAGAGTACCAGAGAGTAACTGCAGAATTTGTTCCAGATGGGTAAAAGGTTCGGGAGTTTGTAGGGAAGATTAAATCAGCAGGAAGGAGTGAAAGGTCTAACTTTTAGCTTACATACATCAGAAAGTCATAAGCTTTCTAATGGTTCCTTGACATGGATGTACAATCACCACAATATTACTGGTGTAGAATTCAATAAACAAATAAGTAATTACCTAAAACCAGCAATAATTTTCTTCAAAACTAACATTTTCTTCCATTTTTAACAGTCATCATCAGGTTTCCATGCATTGGAATGCTTGTAAGAGAATATCCATTCCAAAAATTAAAAATTGCACATCTTGGTTGGAGAACAGGGAATGGAAGTTTTGTTATCAAATTAATCTATTAGCTAATCTAAATAGCTAATTTTCCTTAAATGAAAAATGTAGATAGATGAAGCAAATGCCTATCTGTATATGTTTAGTGATTAGTACTGTAAGGAACCAAGTCCGTGCTTTATTTTTAGTTTACTTTTACTTTGCTTTATTATATTTTTGTTTGGGGCTTATGTTTGGTTAGGACGAAGGTTTCCTCACCCACCACCCTAACGTTNATTTCAGGTTAAGAATGCATACATTTGGGTTAGGTATGTAAGAACAGCTATCTAAAAGCTTTGAGAAAATAAGTTTATTATAAATTGATTTTTTCTTTTTATCTAAATACATATCATCTACTTGTATGTCTTTAAGTGCTGGGAAATATTCTTCAAATATAAACAACACAAAAAATGCTCCCTTTTCCAGTATAAAGAGGAACTGTTTATTATTCATGTTTGTACAATTGCATCTTCTTGTAAACTGTTAACATTTAACAAATTATTCAAAGAAAAATTTCAATTCAATTTGTGAAACAGGCATTTCAACTGCAACTGAACAGTTGCTGTAGAAATGCATGTCCCACAAATTAAAATAAATTATTTTAAGCTTTTTTTTGTCATTGTCTTTAGTAAATAATAATAATTTTTTAAAGGAAAACTTAATGATGAGCTAAAACAATGATTTTTATCATTTGATAAATCTTAACACAGTGTATTTCATTCTACAGTATACTTTAGTTAATTTTAAGCTCAGCCATAACATTTTCTTGGATATAAGTGAATTGAAACTCAAAAATTATATCTTGAATACAGATTAACAAAATTCACTAAATAAATCTGTGGTGTATTATGGTGTGATAAGTATTTTTTATTACAAGTTATTTGAATATACCAATTTTGCTGAATAGTGTACAGTTGAACATATCTCAAATCTCACAAAAATGAGAAAAAAATTTGAGATATACAGATAGTAAACAGTAATAGGTTTAATTGGAGGTATGATATTTTATTAATACAATAGCAAGTACTGTACAGTACACATCTGTATTAAGTATAAATAAAATATTTTTGACATACCTTAACAGAAAAAGTTTGTCAATAGTTTCTGATGTTTGTCTTTCTTCAACCAATAAGATGCAAGCCAAACTCATAGCCAATCAGAGAAAAGCAGCGTTAATTGCAACTATATATAGTAAGACCCCACTTAATGAGGGGATGCATTCCTAGTCAACAAAATGCTAAACGAATCAGCGTTAAACGAGGTCATTTTAACATAGAGTAAATGGGGATAGCGGAACATGTGACCAAAAATAAACAAATTTTACTTTAATTTTAAGTTATTTTTATATTAATTTGTATAATAATATATGTTAAATAACACAAACATATGCACACAGAAATGCAAAGTTCATTTTTTGTGAGGAAGGTCCTGGCTTTTCTGAAATTCTTGTTTTTTGCGATAAAGTCGTGAAGTTTCATTTGTCGCTTTTTTCTTTCCTTAAGCAAATGTCAGTAGCAGAAGATCACATCCAAAATGCCTCATTTTGCTTTTGCGCTCCTTTCAAAATCTGGATCATTCGCTACAATTTGATAAATGATTTCAAGATAAAAGGGTTTTTGAGATAAACACATTTAAATATACAGTTGAACCTGTCTACCTTAATTTCAAATATTGAAAAAATTGGATAAGACAAGTTCTTTCTGTTGCCACAATGTAATCTTAAAAGCATATATTTCAGATTTAGAACAACAGAGCAAATTGTTAAGAGACAACACATTTTTATGAAAAAATATTGTAATAAAATGAATTTTATAGTTTAATAAAGCTTGTATAATTTTAAGTGAAAATCAATTTTCTCATTTCTTCTCCCATTATTTTTGACAGATTATAGCAACAATTGAATTTATAAATAATTTTTAAGTTTCACTTCACTTACAATATGTTCAAGAAAATAAAAATTATTTCCAATGTTCCAATATTTCCAACCTAACTTAAAATTGACAAATTATATTTTCTCCCATTATTTTTGTTGTTTCAGCTAGTATCTAATGTAATAGAAATAAATTAATCTCAACTCTGACAAAATGTTTGAGTGGAAACAGTTTTCTTACACAAAAATGAAAGAGTACATTTAAAAGGAATGTTAAATGCATTATCAGAAAAATTTTGAGTCTCAAAAAAGTTAAATAGTTTAAGCCCTATGAGATGACAAGTCATAGAATACTACATCATCTGTTGAATGATTAAAAATAAGCAGACAGTTCTTAAATCAAAGTGTTTTTTTTATAAACTTTTCTATATTATTTTAAATTGCAACATTTTCTTTTGTCTTACCATAAATTATTCTTTATTGGGCTGCAATTTAAAAATTGCATCCCAAGTTACTTGATTTCAATTCAACTTTTCTCAAGTATGGAATTAGATAGATAACCAGCATGAATCAATTGCTAACAGAAGTATGATGTACAGGGGCAAGACACTTTTAAAATGCCAGACCAGATATGGAAAGTTTAGGGACTACATATCCTGATTAACTATATACCGTANTAATTCTCCCTTAACAGGGAGCATATATTTGTAAATATTGAAATATTGATAATGAGCAATATCATTAAAGCCTCATAAAATAAGTAATAATATCCATGCAATTTATTTTAAATTACAAATAGTATATCATTTACTTACGTATCAATCCAATACATGTATTCTCCATAAACTGTCAAAGAAAGTGGACTTGTCAACGAAGCACTTTTTATCACAACTTTTCTGTGAGTTCCATCCAAATCAGATTGTTCAATGACATTCATTTGTGTATCACACCAATATAATTTATCCAAATCATAATCTATTGCCAGGTCATTAACCATTTGAATGGATGATGAAATTATTGCTTTTCGATCAGAGCCATCTAATCTGGCTCTTTCAATTTTTGGTGAAATTCCCCAATCACTCCAGAAAAGAAATCTATTTAAAAATAAAAATATTTTTAAAAAATTTAGAATTATTATATTGAGATATTTTATTATTATAGTTCTCAATATTATAAATTGAGAATTATACAATGAAAAAATAAACAATATACAAATTTTGTGCTTTCTACTTATTCTAAAATAATGTTGTGACATTACTTTAAAGAAAAAAACTCAGTTACTATTAATTAATAATCAGTTAATTTAATAATCAGTTACTTGTCAATTGATTTATGGATATGAAATACAGATACTTATAATATTTGTCTGTAAATGCATACATTCATATATACTTTATCTATTCAAGTTGCAAAATCAATATGTCACGTTCTATAAATATATATAAATATTTTTGTATGAAATGACAAATCGGTTAGATTAACTACTCCAGTAGAGTTTCTGTAATCCAACATATATCAGACCAATGGGTGTCAGATTACTGTATTTTTGGATTGTGTATATATATACTGTACAATAAAAAACTGCAATTGGTTCATAGGTAAGTTTATCATATTAATCACTATTGTGACTGTTTTGCTGATCACACTTGCAATAAACAATTAGTGACTGATATCATACATGTATGTACATCAGCTTCTCTCTCTCTCATAAATCAACAAGAAGTAACACAAAAATTTTCTGTGTTGCCTGCAGAATGTCAGATTACTGGACATTTTCGATTGGAAAGAAATAGACTATAGAGACTTTATTGTAATTTATCATCATTGTTTTATTATTGAATATTTTATTTTATTATGGATTATTTTAAATGTGGAAAAAGGTAAAAATTATCTTATCAAACAGGTCATATATATTTCTTTGTAAAACAGGGCTGGCGGAATTACAGTATTAACATTGTAAAAATGCATAAACAGATAATAAAAATATATTCTTTTACTCTCCATGTCCAATCACCAGGAGCAAACTATACAGCAGAGATAACTTTCCTTTAGAGGCTACACCTCTGTCACCTGTAGACATTTTAGACTGTTTTACATAATTTGGCAGAGGCATAGCCTCTAAAGAATGGTCATCTCTACTGTGGAGATTAGTTTGTTCCTGGTGATTGGACATGGAGTGTAAAAAATATTTTTATTATCTGTTTAGGTGTTTTTATGACGTTAATACAGATCATATATATTTTTTATACAAATTCTTATACACAGCTCTATTAATTATTCAAATAAAAATTCCTGCTTAGAAAATAATATCCTTGAAATGCTTTTATTTATAAAAAATAAATGTTCTTTTAAATGGCAAGTTAAGTATTTATTTATGTTATATAAAACTTTAAATTATTTCTTCTGTTGTATTATCATCATTCCATTGCCTAAAATATATCAGATTCTGTTATTAACTTTCCATCTGTTCTAATAACAATTAGTCCCTTTTCCATTTCTAACTCTGAAATTTTTCCTAATAAGTATCTCAAAATTTCTTCAACCTATCCTTAGTTCTTTTAAACACTATATTAAAATTCAATTATCTCTTAATTCTATCTCAATTCTCCTCATAATAGAACCATATAAATATTACTTTGAAAAATGAAGCATATAAATTAAAATTAATGGCCCTTAAGCATGCACAATACTGCTATTTCTGAATCTTCATTTAAAAAATCCAATAATAATAATAATTAAAAATGCAAAATAAAAAAATTGTGTAAGTTAAAAACTAAAAATCAAAAGAATAATTTGATTCAAACTGAGAAGGAAGGATAAGAGTAAGAAAAGAGAAAAATCTAGAGGAAGAAAGAACAAAACAAGAGAGCTTGTGATTGGAACAGAAATAAAAAAAAAATAACTGATTCAAAAACAAGAATATCAAGAAATAAAAATCAATTAATTATCAATTAAAAACCAATTTGATTTTTAATAATTTTAATATTTTTTTAATGTTCTTAATAAAGTGTCATAGTAAGAAAATATTCTTTTAAATTTGCATGAAACATGCAAGGTTCAATAAAATAAAAAATTAAAATAAAAACTTTTTCCACTTAGTCTGAAAATTATTAAATTATACATTTTTCTTTTTTCAATGTTTTGAGTANCTCAGCGAAGTTTGTTTAATTTATTGTTATTGGTGTCAAAATGATATGATTTTATGATATAAATTTCTATAGGTTTGATGGCTCTCATCCATAAATTAACAATCATTTGACAATAATTTCTTTAACCTGGTCAACTATTTAGGAATTGTTTATATCAAACGTCGTGTTTGACTATGAACAAGGCGATTTATTGCCGTAACCACGTGTTACGTGCAACCAAGAGGTGATAAGAAATATCTCTTATTCCCTTCTTGTTGATACTAACGTCTATAGAATAATCGTTAAACAAATAGAGATGATTTCTCTTATTGATATTTTAACATTCTCCTTTTTTTTCTTATTCGAGGAGAGCGTCTCGGTCATTGACCGCAGAAGTCCCCCTTTTCTCTTTTACTAGGAAAATTCCTAGATTTATACTGATCTAAAACAGAGAAAGGGTTTCGGACCTTCACATATATAAAAAATACACAAAACTATGGGTATTAACAAAATGAAGTCTTACTGTTAATTATATTCCTTTCTCCTATCAGAGACGATGAATGTACATTGCTAAGTTCATTCACATACTTTTTTTGGTACATTTACAAACTTGGGAGCCTTTCATAAAATTTTTGTACGAAATTCTCTATTATAGTTTGTTCCACTTTTTGGTTGAACTTGGACTTAGCACTATCAGGTAGTGGTTCTGACTGTTTGCAATGATCAAAATTTACAAAATCACAGAGAGTAGCTATAAAGCAGCTAAAACGATCAAAGCCCTCTGGTGGAGTTTTTTTTATTTAATTTTTTATAAAAATTGCATCAGAGATAAATTAAAATTAAATTTCTTATAATACATTCAACCAGTTTTTATTTATGTTTATGCTTAAATTTTTATTTATGCAATTTTTTTGAATTGATTATGGCTACACTTTCTTTGAATTTTCTGTTATATGTATTTCTTTCCTTGTATAAAATTTTTGTGTTATCTTTGTCAATATTACAATTATTTATGAGACAATGATCATGAAAAATGGATTGCATTCAATGATATTTCATATCTGCTATATGTTCTTTTACTCTTGTTTTCAAAACGTAAATCGAAAACAAGAGTAAAAGAACATATAGCTACTCTATGGGTTTGTGATGTGCAAACTTATAGTGTACAAGTGCCATATCGTGGTTAATGGTACGTTTAAGTTACATACGTGTATCTTATATTTTTTGTGCAATTTACTTGTAAAATATAATATTTAAATGCTGTATACATTATTTCTTGTTTTAGTTGACTGATGATGGGCCAAAAGCCCGAAACGTGTAGAAATACTGTATTAATTAAATAAAGATGGAAAAGAAGCCACGTTATTGATTAATAACACGATCTTGTGTTTAACACTCTCAAAAATTCAGTACAACACAGTTTCAAAGCAACAAAGAAATAATTTAATTTTTAATTCCTGAATGGGAAGAATCACAGTACTAATAAAATATTTTTTTTTAAGTAAATGTTCTCAAATANATACTAAAAAAAACATAAAACAATCATAATTTTACATAAATTTCATCAAACTTTATAATAAATGTAATGTAGTATTAAAGAAATAATATTACTTTTACAAATAAATAAATAACTTCTATTTACCCTTGGAATGGATGTACTACTATTGCTTTTGGTTTATCCATGTTCCCAGAAATAACAACAAATCTATTACTTCCATTCAAATGTGCAACTTCTATTACATCATAAGAAGGATCAATCCAATACATATTTCCTAATAAAAAGTAAAAAATTCTAGTATTAGAATTTTCAGTTATATATTTTCAATTTCAATAATTTAAACTATAAATTAACAAATATTTTCATACAAAATTCTTTAATAATATAAAACACTTTTATGTGTTTATAATAAAATAATTTAATGAGAGTGTTAAACACAAGATCATGTTATTAATCAATCACGTGACTTCTTTCCCATCTTTATTTAATTAATACGGTATTTCTACACATTTCGAGCTTTTGGCCCCTCATCAGTCAACTAAAACAAGAAATAATGTATACAGCATTTAAAAATTATATTTTACAAGTAAATTGCACAAACAATATAAGATACACATATGTAACTTAAACATACCATTAACCACGATATGACACTTGTACACTATAGGTTTGCACATCACAAACCCGAAGAATGAGGTGGTTACACGGATATTATAAAATTCCGGTACATCTAGTTAAAATGGTAAAGCGATATATGTGAGAATCGGGGTTTTAGCATCAAAGCTTAAACCGTTTTCCGACAACGGGGCGGTGAGTCCCGCTCACAGGGTCAGTGGATGGCAATTTAGGAGGGCGAAAATCGAGTGGGAGGTCGCGGATAAGTCGATAAGGTGTTGACCGAGTACGAGTAAACACACATATTTAGGATAACATATGTATATATTTTTAATTAACTAATGATATATTTGAAAGGGTTACAATAATTAAAAATACTACTAATCTCTAACCGAGGTTACAATAGGCGGTTTTCCGGCTACATCTCGCATATTTACGATAAAGGATATTCTTTGATCCTTCTTAAAATCTATTTAGGAATTAGCCCTAGTCCACCTGAGAGAAGGGAGAAAGTTCTACTTACTAAAGTTGTAGCTCGTAGAATCTAACCGTGTTGTCCGTCTTTAGCGGTCAGCGATGAGGATCGTCAATCCGTTATTTCCTTCTAAGTTGGAGGCCACCCCGATACTGGCCGGGAGCCCTCTTTATACTGATTTCGAGGGGGTGAGAACTATGACGTTATTCATGATTTATCCGCACACCTGCTAGTGTGTTGATATTTGGATCTAGCTAGTTCGGACAAATGACTCAGCGAAGTTTGTTTAATTTATTGTTATTGGTGTCAAAATGATATGATTTTATGATATAAATTTCTATAGGTTTGATGGCTCTCATCCATAAATTAACAATCATTTGACAATAATTTCTTTAACCTGGTCAACTATTTAGTTATTGTTTATATCAAACGTCGTGTTTGACTATGAACAAGGCGATTTATTGCCGTAACCACGTGTTACGTGCAACCAAGAGGTGATAAGAAATATCTCTTATTCCCTTCTTGTTGATACTAACGTCTATAGAATAATCGTTAAACAAATAGAGATGATTTCTCTTATTGATATTTTAACATTCTCCTTTTTTTTCTTATTCGAGGAGAGCGTCTCGGTCATTGACCGCAGAAGTCCCCCTTTTCTCTTTTACTAGGAAAATTCCTAGATTTATACTGATCTAAAACAGAGAAAGGGTTTCGGACCTTCACATATATAAAAAATACACAAAACTATGGGTATTAACAAAATGAAGTCTTACTGTTAATTATATTCCTTTCTCCTATCAGAGACGATGAATGTACATTGCTAAGTTCATTCACATACTTTTTTTGGTACATTTACAAACTTGGGAGCCTTTCATAAAATTTTTGTACGAAATTCTCTATTATAGTTTGTTCCACTTTTTGGTTGAACTTGGACTTAGCACTATCAGGTAGTGGTTCTGACTGTTTGCAATGATCAAAATTTACAAAATCACAGAGAGTAGCTATAAAGCAGCTAAAACGATCAAAGCCCTCTGGTGGAGTTTTTTTTATTTAATTTTTTATAAAAATTGCATCAGAGATAAATTAAAATTAAATTTCTTATAATACATTCAACCAGTTTTTATTTATGTTTATGCTTAAATTTTTATTTATGCAATTTTTTTGAATTGATTATGGCTACACTTTCTTTGAATTTTCTGTTATATGTATTTCTTTCCTTGTATAAAATTTTTGTGTTATCTTTGTCAATATTACAATTATTTATGAGACAATGATCATGAAAAATGGATTGCATTCAATGATATTTCATATCTGCTATATGTTCTTTTACTCTTGTTTTCAAAACGTAAATTGAAAACAAGAGTAAAAGAACATATAGCTACTCTATGGGTTTGTGATGTGCAAACTTATAGTGTACAAGTGCCATATCGTGGTTAATGGTACGTTTAAGTTACATACGTGTATCTTATATTTTTTGTGCAATTTACTTGTAAAATATAATATTTAAATGCTGTATACATTATTTCTTGTTTTAGTTGACTGATGATGGGCCAAAAGCCCGAAACGTGTAGAAATACTGTATTAATTAAATAAAGATGGAAAAGAAGCCACGTTATTGATTAATAACACGATCTTGTGTTTAACACTCTCAAAAATTCAGTACAACACAGTTTCAAAGCAACAAAGAAATAATTTAATTTTTAATTCCTGAATGGGAAGAATCACAGTACTAATAAAATATTTTTTTTTAAGTAAATGTTCTCAAATAAGGTTTAAATATTTCAATAATAAACATTCATTTCATTTTTCAATTTATAATATTTCTTCTTCTTTTACAGAAAATTTAATTTTATAAATGTTCACCCTGGTAGTACTGGTACACACTCATCATAGCACCCCTTTGAACAAACATGCTATGCATGGAAGCATTCTCTGGTGTTACTTTTCATAATCTATATATTGCAGTCTATATCCAATCTGTTATCCAATATTTATCCAAGACAAGAAAATAAATTTTATAATCAGATTTATATCTGCTAAAGGGTAATTAAAAACTGCTTCACTATTATTTAATTCATTTAAAATCTTATAATATTTATTTTCATTCAAAATTCATTTTATAAATATAGTTAAATTTTATTTCTCAAACAATGAGAACAAAATCAATAATTTTAATTAAAAGATAATTTATTTATTGCATTATAGAGAGTTTATTATCAGATTTATATAATTTATTTTTCACATATATATATAAATAATATATAAATATATTCACCAATTTTACACTTTATTTTTCAGTAAAATTTTTACAAAAATATACAGTATAAAAATTCATTTTCAGGCAATTAAATATAATATAATCACTCTTTCTTCCCTTAAAAACAAATGTATTAATATTATACAGCAGGTCCTCGGTTATTAATATCAATAGATTCTCAGTTCTTAATATCAAATTATTTTTACTGTAAACTAACTGATTCAGTTAATATTTGTTCTAATTGGATCATGCTCGCAATCTCAGAATTTATTTCCCACCTCATATAATTAATTTTACTGTTTATAAAGAAAATTTAACAATAATAATTGTAAGTACAGTGGAACCCACTTAACAAGCATAATTTATTCCATAATCATACTCTTAGTGTGAAATACTCATTAAAAGCAAAACAATTTTTCCCATATAAATTCATGTAAAATACGATAATGCATTCCATGCTGAAAAAATACTCAAATATTTTATGTATAACATTTATTCAAAGAAAGTTATACAATATACATTGTTAAGGAGCATGAATCATCATCATCTTTTCTTCAAGTGCAGAATGAACCAACCTGGAATGTGAATTCGATTTGCAAAAAGCAAAAAAAAAAATTGAAATTTAATTTGGAATTGTTCATTAAATTTATTACGAGATGGCAGCATAACTGCCTACCTCTAGTCAAATTATTTAATTTCTAATATTTAATTATAGCCTTTACCTAGCCCAAGAATTTGGCATATTGTTTGGCGTGTTTATTATATAATAGGCTATGATTGTCGATGTTTATATGTAATATGTCTAAACACAATTTTGGAAAAACTTTGATCACAAGCGACACTAAAATGCTAGTGGAACAAGTGCTAAACATAGATTGATGTAGCATGTGCACAATCCGGGACTTCCCCTCTCATTCATTATGTGAAACATCGTTTGTTAAGCAAGTCATTTTTTACAATTTGTTTTGCTCGTTATGAGAAGTGTTTGTTAAGCGAGGTTCCACTGTAATTACAAATGTATTTTTATCTTTCCTCAATGACATAATAATGAAATGACATTAAGTGAGGACTTGTATATTGTATAAAATATATAAAAAATGATTAAATATAATATAATATTGAATACAAAGATGAATTAATATATAACTTATAATTAGTTCTTTTTATTATGCTTTTTATTAATCAATTTTTGTTGACTATTAATGACAACTGATAGTCATGAACTATGTATAATTTCTTTAATTTTATTTAATAAAAAATTGGTAACACCAATAACTATTTCAATATAAAAGATTTTTCCTCCTTTCCATTATTACTCTTCAAAATGCTAAAATAACAAACAATCTATTAATTTAAACCTCAAAGCACTATTTCTGTATTTTTTTTAATACATTTGTGTTTTAATATCACATCAGTACAAAAACTTTTGAGATATTTGAATTAGCAGGGTCCAAATTTCATTTGAATTCACAATATGTTGAACTATCCATGCACATAAATGAAGTCAAAGCAAGTTGAAAATGCAAAAAAAATTCACTCACATGAAGACAATGACAACTATATCACAATTTGCTCTTTCACAATTGTCAAACCAATAAGTGTTTTTGAATCAAAATCAAGATATCAACTTTCAGAGATATACTGATTTCAGAGATTTAGAATATATTCATCTACATATCTTTAAGAGAAGAGAAACAATGAACATGCTTATTAAACAGGATTAACTAATTTCTATTCGTTTTATACATAATAAATATCACGAAAACAACTAAGCAATTGAATAAGCATGATCCATTACAGTTGGCTGTATCTATGTTCAACTCTTAATTANTAGCTCTCAACTCAAAACAAAAAATCGGCTGAGAGACGGCTCATATCTTGAAAAACTTGTAAGTTGGGACATTTGTAAGTCAAGGCACCACTGTACATTTTATTAAAAACACCAAATTTGTAAAATTTATATGTACCAAATACAATATAAAAACTTTTTAAATATATATATGTGTATGTGTTTGCTGTAGTCCTATTTAAGTTTCTATATATTTTATATCCATTAACCTTGTTAATTCAATAATTAGTTCAGATTAGTGAGAGTGCACTTTATTAAAGTAAACAATAAATTAGCAAACTTTCATTTTATGAAATTATTTCATACTTCTTTCAAAATTCAAACATTAACTATAATGCTTTCGAGTCTTCAATTCATTCTCAGGAGTTAAAACATTAAATTTTGTTAATTTAAAAAATTAAACTTACACTTCATTTGAAAAATTAAAATTTAGAAATACTATCTAACAAAATTCAATCATAATAATTTTGCATTTTCTGCTTCAAACATCATTAACAATATTATATTTAACATTTAAAATTTTAAATCTTTAATTTATTGGAGTTTATGATTATGTTTCTGAAAATGAGTTGAAAACTGCATCTTTTAGCTCCAATAAAGTATAAGTTTTGTTCATTTTCTTTTTTAATATATTTTTTCTGTTATACATATTTGTTTGAACTATAATGTTTTTTTTCACTGATTACAAAATTCATTAAAACGTTACATATTTATATAAAATAATGTAGCAAAATTGTTACTTTAAAAATAAATCTAAATATATAATTATCTGTCAAATTTTAAATGTATAAGTACTGTTTTCTATTTTCACTATTTTTTTTTTATTTATTTCATTAATGTTTAAATAAAAGAATTTGAAATTTTTCAATACATAAGTATTAATTCTAAATAATCATTATTTAATCATAACATCAAAATATTGCATTCTATTTGCCATGCTCTATATTTTGTCATGTAACTGTTGTTGGACAGTAATCATTTTTTTGGAATTACATAGCATAAAAGTTTGAAATATATATATATATAATAGTAATAATAATTTACATATTCACTATTATAAGAACATAAATATCTAATAACCTGATTTTCAATTAAGACCAAACAATCTGCTGGATTATATTAGGCTGTAATATGGCTTCTATCTTATAATTAAATCTTACACAATTTTGTCTAGATCTCTTGATAAATTAATATTTAATATTTAATTTAGAAAGTTCTGGAAGAAAAAGTAAAGAATTGGCTCAGAGCAGGATTAAAATCCACCATTACCATATATTATGCAGATGCATTGCCAGTTATGCTACTCAATCTTCATCTAATCTTTGCCTCCAGAACTATTAATAATGTAGATATAACCATTCTGGTTACTCACGGGGCCAACCGGTGATGAATTAATTAAGCATCCACATAATATGCCCTCCGTTGCATTCAGTTGTCTAAAGCTTTACTCCAATATGGTTATACATATCCAATAACCTGATTTTCAATTAAGGCCAACGCCTACCTCTAGGCAATATTACTTAAGATTTAAATATTAAATAGTAGTCATATATTAGCCCAACATAATCCAGTAGATCATTGGTCACTATCATAGGTATTTTTATCTGTTCCTTTGCTAATTAGCAGATAATATATTTACTTAATTTTCTAATATAGCACAATTTTTTAATAATTCATATATAAAAAATGTTATCTATTAAATGGAAAACATTTTCTTTAATTAATAAACTTTATATAGCAACATAAGAAATAAATACATAAGCTTTAGTACTTTTAATTTATATCCATCATCAAAAATACTTAGAGTCATTGTCATTTATAATACATTATAAAGATATTCTACATTGTATGATAATAAGAAAATAAGCAAAATGTTATTGTTATGAAAGTTTAAAAATTTTAGAATATATACATAAAATGTAAGAAATTAATGTTGAGTAACATAAAAAGAAACCAATAGGGTGTCGAATTTAAAACAATAACTGAGAAATTATTATTTATAACAGAATTTGAAATAACTGCTTTTTGGGCTCTGTAAAGTATTAAAGAAACCAATACAGAATCCAAATTACCCAGTTCAAAGTATTTAACAAGAATGTTTTTTCTGTTTTTGAAATCTGTGGAATAGTTCAAGTATGAGTATTTCATCTTCTCCTAAGAATTATTAAATTTTATTATTTTAATAGAGAAATTTATTAAAAGATTGTCTTATATTTATAATGTGTGAAAAAAATGAAGTTCTTAAAATTTAAAATAAATATTGATAATAAAAATAAACAGAACATATAAAAATAAAATAAATTATGAAAGTTAATTTAATATTGTAATAAATTATTTTTATAAGTTGGAAAGATAAGTTGGAAATATTACATTTGGAAGAAATGAGAAAAGATGTAAAAGTAGTTAGAGTTGAAGCTAATATTACAGAAGAATTAAGGGATAAGGAAAGAAGAAAATTAATATGCAGAATGTCTTGTATCTATGAAAAAGCTAGAAAGAAGACTAGTAAACATTTGGGAAGTCTTCCAACAGTAAATGGGCTAAATTTTTTTATTATTATTCAACAGTGGCTGTTGAATAATAATAAAAAAATAGAAATAGGAGTCAATAATGATACAGACACAGCTCTTTATTAAGGTGGTGACATTAGTTTTTGGATTTAAAAAATTTTATATGAAAATATGTTGATTATTATTCGTAAAAATACCATTACATAATCAAAAATTATTTTTTAAACTTAAGTTCTTAAGGGCATTCCACTGGAGATAAATATTTCATTTGCTTTAAAATTTAAAGAATTTTAAAATGTTTACTTCAGTTTATTTTTGTATTTTTGTAAACTTTTTTGTTTATGTTATGGCTTTATCTGATGATGGACTGAAGCAGTTAAAAGCATTTGAGAATTAGTATTTGTTTCAGATTTTACTCCAATAAAACAGTTTTTGTACATTGTTTGTAATGCGGAATGTTATTGAACTATATAAAATTTCAGATTTGAAAGAAATGGTTATTTAACTTACCATCATAAAAATCAATGGCAGTGGCCATCAATACTTTTGAAATAGGTGCAAGTACATTTTCATTTGTATCATTTGGTTCAAGTGATATTCCTTTCACTACCCAATTAAGTGAAATCATCAAAAATAATTCTGTTCCTGTAAAAGATAAAAAAGAAATAATAAACAAGTTAAATATGAAAATAAAATCTACTTTCAATAATATGTAAAATTTTATTTTATTAATACTGTAACTTTTATTTTCATGCATATTTAAAATATATTTGTATTTCAATATGACAAAACAGAACAGTCAATCAGAAATAAAACAATAGACATAAACTAATATAAGCAAGACAAAACCTTTCACACTTTGTTTCTAACAGTTTAATCACTAAGTACAAAATGTTTTCGGCTATTTTGAATGGCCTTCTTCAGGTACCAACTGACCTTATTGTACCTGAAGGCCATTCAAAACTGCCAAAACCATTTGTACTTAGTGATTAAAATGCTAGAAACAAAGTGTGAAAAGTTTTGTCTTACTTATTTTAAGTAGTTCTAGCTTTGAATGCATAGAAGATATAAACTAATAATTCCAGTTTAAAACAAACAACATATAGCAAATTGCTTTAAGAAATGTTATGTGGGTTACCCATATGAAAGTGAGATTTTTGTATTAGTGTCATTGTTTCAATACCCAGAGCTTTGTGTTTGTGCCAGTATATGGCACTGTATATCAGGAAGCAAGCTGCTATTGTCATAAAGTGTTAGTGTGCTGTTTGCATGTGATAAAGTAACTGCATACAATCATGACACAGATTTGTCAACCACATACTGCACTATATTACACAAACTCAAAATACCCATAAAGAGTAAGTGACCCAATGTCTTGCCAAAGTTATTCTATTGCATAACAATGAATGCCTGCATGTGGCAACAGTGTGCCAGAATTTGCTGTAGTGTTTCTGTTGAAATGTCTTTGACCATCCTCCCCTAAAGCCCCAACCCATCGTCCTGTAACTACCACATCTTTGGGCCACTGAAAAAAGTTCTTAAGGCCTGCTGGTTTGCTAATTATGCTGAAGTCCAAGACACTGTTGAAGACTGGTTCTGCAGCCAAACATAAACATTCTTCATTCAGGTTATCCAAAATCTAGTGACATGTTGAAACACTTACTTGAACCAACAAGGTGACTATGTATAATGGATATATAGCCCATGTGTCACTATTACTTTCTCTATGTTCACATTCCAACCAATATACTATTACAGAAAAAAAACCAAAAGTTCCACTTTCATTCAGTGACATAATAAAAAAACAATATGACCAAAAAACAGATAACATTCCCAATGATCCTAATTTGAATCAAAATCATAAAGAACTAAAAACAGATATCATCACCATTAAGCCCTAAGATTAATTATAATGTTAATTTCAAATGCTGTTATCATAATAATTTCAAAATATCAAATCTTCAAGAACGTATCATCTCAAAGAACATTCTTTTAGAAAAAAAAACTGTGATTATATTAAATTTCTATCTTTTGCTTGCCTGTATCTAATTGGGTATATTAGACTTGATTCATTGAGAAGTATGTGTATATCATTTTCTGTTGCAAATGTTGCTAATGTTGTGGTTGGCAGACCATTTTGGATAAAATAACAGTACTCTGACATGTTAAGAGATCAAGCCATTGCTCCAATTAGGAACTGGAACAATTTGAAACCTCTGGAGAAACTTATAATTTACAAAGCTATTTTTTCAGAACATTGCAATAAATTACAGTGATGTCAAGACATTCTCTAAAGAATAGAGGTCCATCTTTAAAGTGTGCCTAAAATTTTAAGTCTTATCTTTAAAAGCTATCTGATTACATCATTATTGATGTCTGCACTTCTTCACCAATGAAATAATTATTCCATTTTTGTTTAAAGATATGTTTGAATTTTCATATATGTGTTCAACTGCTATTTTAACCTGATGATGATCATTTAAAAATCATTGAATGTGTTTGTTTTTCTTATTATTTAGTAAATTGCTGGATATTACTAATATTGTTTCATTATTTATACTTAATTAAATCCAATTTTTCAAGTATGAATATTTATCATAATAATTAAATGCTACAGCTCAAAATGCAAATACTGAATTAAATGCAACAAATATAACAGAAAAACTAAATTGGGAATTTTAATAATTGCTTGGATTATACTGAATTTCATATTGATTATTGAATTATTAAATTACTATTTAATTGACTCATCATTTCAGGTAACTGTATCAATCATTGTTATCACTATATTTTGATTATACTTATTATATCATTATTAGTTGAGAAAAGACAATCTTGTCTTACTTATTTTAAGTAGTTCTAGCTTTGAATGCATAGAAGATATAAACTAATAATTCCAGTTTAAAACAAACAGCATATAGCAAATTGCTTTAAAAAATGTTATGTGGGTTACCCATATGAAAGTGAGATTTTTGTATTAGTGTCATTGTTTCAATACCCAGAGCTTTGTGTTTGTGCCAGTATATGGCACTGTATATCAGGAAGCAAGCTGCTATTGTCATAAAGTGTTAGTGTGCTGTTTGCATGTGATAAAGTAACTGCATACAATCATGACACAGATTTGTCAACCACATACTGCACTATATTACACAAACTCAAAATACCCATAAAGAGTAAGTAACCCAATGTCTTGCCAAAGTTATTCTATTGCATAACAATGAATGCCTGCATGTGGCAACAGTGTGCCAGAATTTGCTGTAGTGTTTCTGTTGAAATGTCTTTGACCATCCTCCCCTAAAGCCCCAACCCATCGTCCTGTAACTACCACATCTTTGGGCCACTGAAAAAAGTTCTTAAGGCCTGCTGGTTTGCTAATTATGCTGAAGTCCAAGACACTGTTGAAGACTGGTTCTGCAGCCAAACATAAACATTCTTCATTCAGGTTATCCAAAATCTAGTGACATGTTGAAACACTTACTTGAACCAACAAGGTGACTATGTATAATGGATATATAGCCCATGTGTCACTATTACTTTCTCTATGTTCACATTCCAACCAATATACTATTACAGAAAAAAAACCAAAAGTTCCACTTTCATTCAGTGACATAATAAAAAAACAATATGACCAAAAAACAGATAACATTCCCAATGATCCTAATTTGAATCAAAATCATAAAGAACTAAAAACAGATATCATCACCATTAAGCCCTAAGATTAATTATAATCTTAATTTCAAATGCTGTTATCATAATAATTTCAAAATATCAAATCTTCAAGAACGTATCATCTCAAAGAACATTCTTTTAGAAAAAAAAACTGTGATTATATTAAATTTCTATCTTTTGCTTGCCTGTATCTAATTGGGTATATTAGACTTGATTCATTGAGAAGTATGTGTATATCATTTTCTGTTGCAATTGTTGCTAATGTTGTGGTTGGCAGACCATTTTGGATAAAATAACAGTACTGTGACATGTTAAGAGNTATTAATTACTTACGAAAAATCCTGAAGAAGAGAGAAAAGCAATCGACATTAAACAGATTCTTTAACCCTTTCAAACTGAAAAAACATTACTAATAAAAACGCAAGACTGTGTACGTATGTATTTTTATTATTATATATAAATAAACGTAGTAAGAAAGTATATATTTTTTATTTTAGGGAGTCTCCAGAACGAATTAATTAAATTTCCATTAAAACCTATGGTAAATTGATAATCGGTTAACAAACAATTCGGATAGCGAACAAAGCCTGGGAACGGATTATGTTCGTTAACCGATCACCCACTGTATATGATAACTGTTCAAAATTCATTTCATTTTTTTTAATTTTTATATAACATTAAACTTACCTATACATTTTGTATGATCATCTGGTGAAACAAAAAATCCAATTGTACATTTACAAACATGACTAGTCTTGGATATTGGAAGACATAAATGATCACAGTTTCCATTTTTATAAGAGCAGCTATTTTCACCTTTAGGAAAAACATTTTGAGTTATTTTAAATTAATAAATTCATCATATAAACATTAAATAAAAATAAACTTAGATAATTCTTACTAATTTAAAATTTACAATAAGAATATTAAAAAAAAAAATACTATTACAAAAATGTTGAAGCAATATTAAAACAGTATAAGGTTAATATTACAAAATTAAAGTCAATTGAATATGTTTGGAATAAAAAGAAGAAAATAAAGATCATGTAAGTGAAAGTTTTTTTATACCAAAAACAAAAGCATGTAAAAAAAAAAGCTCAAAAAGAAACAATTATTCTTTTATTAGCAGTTTTGTATTAATTTTGTATTTTATTATTTTTTAAATTGTATAGTTAAATTTAAAATAGGTATAAAACATGAGAACTTTTGTTATCATGAGAAATATAGTTTTTCTAACTTATCTATTGATATATATGCTGAAAGTTAATACAGCTTGATATCAAGATATCAGCTCTTGATATGATAAGCTGTATTATTTTGGACACAATAATGCATTTCTACATGTATCATCAGCGAATAATTTATAATTTAATATGTTTTCTTTCATTAATATATTTTTCAAATCATAAATCTTAAAAACTCATTTTATCTGATTTTTTTTTGGATTTTCTTATTAATATTTCAAAATAAAATTAACTAAAATTTTAAAATAGAATTAAGGAGTTATATTCAAAACGGTTCAAAAGTTTACTTTAAAATATAATGAACGTCATACAGTATATGGTAAACAGCTGAGCTTTCATATAATGACCTCCTTAAGGATGTCTGAAAAGTTACTGCACATCAAGAAATTTGTAATGACATTAAAGTTATATGTATGGTATTGCATACAACTTATAGGTCTTGTATGCAATACTGTACATATATGATAAGCCATTAAAAATTTCTCAATGTCCAGTAACTTTTTGGACACACCGTATATTATGAATTTCTCTTTATAACAAAATTTTGTGGAACATTAAAAATACATCTTTTTTTTATGTTTAAAAATATCTCTGTTTAACAAAATTGTTACATAACAAAATTTCTACATAACAAAATTTTGAAAGACAGATGAATAAAAAAATATTTTTCATATTGATAAATATGAAAAACACTTTTTTCTTGTTCACCTGTTTCTGCATTTTTGTCTCCAAATGGCTGCTATAAGNACATTTACAATTGTTCTATAATTGAACCAATATGCAATAACAAATTCGAATTTAAAACGATTCAAACATTTGGTTAAAAAATCGAAATATATAAAAATATTTATAACAATGTCTGAAATGTTATCAATTTAATACATCTAAGTACTCAATGAAGACTAAACGTAGTTAAAAACAAAAAATTGCATCTAAAATAGTACAGTAGAAGCCATTCTTCAGGTTAAGTCTTAATGCTCTCCCTCTCCCCCACAGGGGAATTTAGAAAAATCCCTTCTTAGTGTGCATTGTCTGAAAAGTTACTGCACATCAAGAAATTTGTAATGACATTAAAGTTATATGTATGGTATTGCATACAACTTATAGGTCTTGTATGCAATACTGTACATATATGATAAGCCATTAAAAATTTCTCAATGTCCAGTAACTTTTTGGACACACCGTATATTATGAATTTCTCTTTATAACAAAATTTTGTGGAACATTAAAAATACATCTTTTTTTTATGTTTAAAAATATCTCTGTTTAACAAAATTGTTACATAACAAAATTTCTACATAACAAAATTTTGAAAGACAGATGAATAAAAAAATATTTTTCATATTGATAAATATGAAAAACACTTTTTTCTTGTTCACCTGTTTCTGCATTTTTGTCTCCAAATGGCTGCTATAAGTACAGTACAAATATTATAGTGTATTTATAACATGATAAATGATCTGTATCCAAAAATTGTTTCACATAATGAATTTTTTTGGTACATCAAATCTATAAAAAATATTTTTCATCATCACATAACACATTATAAACAGAAATTTTGATTCAAATAAAATTAGGGTTGTTCGTTTAAATTTAAATATAAACAAAAATTACTGACTATTTTTTCATAAATACTTAAGAATATTTATTTCAATCATAACATTATTTTATCAATTTCTTTAAAAAATATTATACCTTCTATTTGATTTTTTTCATATAAAATGCCTACGTGTTTCTTTATTTTGTTATGAATTCGAGAATATTTTCATGGAGAATAAAACATACAACATATTGTGTTTTCTTTTCACTAATGACACATTTTTCAATTTAACAAATTTTCTATACAACAGATTATTGACATTTCCAAAGGCAATTTTTAATCAAAGAAAACAAACTGCTTACGTAAAATCTAGGAGAAAAGAAAACCAAATCTTTCAGTTTTTCCTAGGCTTCAAACATGCAGTTTGTTTTCTTTGCTTAAAGAAACAGTTTAATTTAAATTATGAAATTTACAAGGACTTTATTATTTTCAAAATTAAATAATAAAACACAACACAAGAAGAATATTTGTTTTTGGTATTTTGTTTTATAATTACACTCCCCACCCAAGCAAACTCTTACCTGTTTGAAGTGCTGCATCATAGACCCTTAAAGCAAGAACTTCATCTGTGTTGTTTCTCAAAATAATATGATCACTACCATTTAATTTGTTGATCATATGAATTGATTCATCTCCATGTGTCGCATACAATAGTTTGTCATGATATAAAGTAAGAGCACAAGGTTTGTCAAGATATTCTGATGAAATATTTAATGTAGTGACTATGAAGGTTTCCAAATCAGCATATTGAATTGTTTTTGTTCCAAAATTAACCCAATAAAGTTTATTAGGTTGTGATTCAAAATCAATTGCTAAACCTGTATGTTAAAAAAATAAAATAATCACATTAAAAATCTTATTTAAAAATAAATTATATTTATACAAAAATCATTAGTTACAAATTTTTCACTAAATAATTAAACTCTACATAACAAAAATTATATCATACTCATTACAATATTACCTCACAATTATGAAATTGGCACTCCCCCACTAAACCACTGGCCCCTCTACAAATGACAAAAATTCTAAAAGTTTTGAGATTTGAAATTTTGAGATTTGAACGTCAATTTTCTTGTTTAATTTTAAGTACTGCACCTTACTGCTTGGCACATGTCAGTCATTGGGGACTAAAACCTCACCAAGCTCGATCAAAATTGGTGATTCCAGCATCATGCCATCCCCTCAGAGTACAAAATCATCAAGATTTGAAATCAAATTTCCACAAAAAGAAAAAAATAATAAAATGTGGAGATTGTTGAGATCAGGAAAAATAATGATAGACACACTGTAAATTGTAAATGAATTATAAAACACTTAAGTTAATGCTACTGAATTATAAAAAACTAACAAATGAACCTGGCATTGCTTGGGCAAATGATTGGGATGATTTGGTAAATATTGTACATTCGGAATTTAAGTTATTACTATTGACAGTAATCTTCGACAACCACAGTAATCATTGTATAACACATACCTGTTATTGATGAGAATTATTTTACTGCTTCAAACAAACATTTTCAACATCATCAATTTTATGGAACATTTACAATCCTTCTATAATCGAACCAATATGCAACATCAAATTCAAATTTAAAACGGTTCAAACATTTGGTTAAAAAATCAAAATATATAAAAATATTTATAACAATGTCTAAAATGTTATCAATTTAATACATCTAAGTACTCAATGAAGACTAAACGTAGTTAAAAACAAAAAATTGCATCTAAAATAGTACAGTAGAAGCCATTCTTCAAGTTAAGCCTTAATGCTCTCCCTCTCCTCCACAGGGAGGATTAAAAAAATCCCTTCTTAGTGTGCATTTCCATGACGTACCCTAACTGTGTACCAAATTTAACCATTTTAGGTTCAATGGTTTGCACTGGACAATGATGAATCAGTCAGTCAGTCACTCAGTCAGGACAAATAATTTTATATATTTAGATGACCACTTAAGGTTAACTGTACACTTTTCATAATTCGTTTAGAAGTCAGAAAGTAAACACTCAAGTTAACTCAAAAATGTTATCATCTGGTTGTGAAAAAGAAGGCATTTACAACTTTAGTTTGATGAGCCAAACTTCAGATCATGGCTTGCATAATTTATTGGCTTCATTGGATTTTTTCGGTATAAGCATTACATTTTTTCCTACAGACTTGTTAAAGAAGAAAACTTTTTGAGTCTTTAAAATAATGAAAGTGAAATGTCAAACTTTATATATGTATATATTAATTTTTTAATCGTTCATTTTATTTACAGACATTTAATGTTAATATATAGCTCTAGATGTTACTATGTTGTTCTCTCATTAGTATTCTATTCTTTGACATATATACTTCTCAAGAGTGAAATTGCAACACTACAAAAAAATGCACATAGCCACATGCAAATTGCAACCAGAAGAGGTGACAGAGATATGCAAATGATTAAATTTATGTATGCATCGGGCCATATGGTAACCAGTTTCAGGCTAAGAACTTTGGAGGCACTGGAAATCTTTAAAGCCGATCGTAAATCCGCATGCATTAATTTCAAAGAAGAAATAAATCTCTCTGCAGCATGGAAATTTTAATTGATGATAAATCATAATATATTGTATAAAATAAATTTTATGAAGTAATGCACACAACGATTCCCCATTGTTAGAAAATTACATTTGAAATAACACGTGGATTCCTTCCATTTTCGGAAATTTTTTCGAAAAATGGCACGTTACATTTTTTCAAAAACATTCGAATTAAAGAATCCGGTTATAACGAAAGCTATAAAGAAGTAAGCCTGAAGAAGATCCCAGGAGGGGAATCGAAAATGTTCGCCGATTTTAAAGAATTTCGCACCAGTTATTGGTTAATAGTAGGTAGTTGTTGGTTTGGAGTATATACAACCCGGTGTGGTAAGAAAGCACATTAATTCAGTTTCAGACTATAAAGACCAGCAACCAGCTTGAATCGTAAATGTTATCTGCAACACTTTGTAGCAGTCAAACTTTCTAAAAAGCGAAGAAAATGCCTTGAAGATTATAGCAAGCCAAATACCACTAATTAATAGCTGGGGAATGGGGAACATATCCTTGAGCTGTGTGACCTCAATTTATCAATGTGTATGGTTGCCACAACATGAGTACCATCCAGCAAGGTGTGACACAATGAACACAGAAACATCTTCAGACATTTCAAAGAGTAAGTGAATCACACTGACGCATGACAAAATGCACAGACTGTAAGGAACCAAGTCCAAGCATTATTTTTATTTAATTTTTATTTTGCTTTATATTATATTTTGTTTGGGGCTTATGTTTGTTAGGATGAAGGTTTCCTCACCATTCACCTTAGAAACTTAAAAATAGAAGAGAAACCAACTCACCAACAAGAGAAAAGTGCTGTAGAAAAAACTCATGCACACTTGTGCTCCCGAGCAAAAAAAAGTAAGTCCGCACCAAGAAAAGAGGGGGAGACCCCATAAGCACAACTTAGGGACGCACTAAACTTTAAAGAATAAAAAACATCCTCAAAAAATTGTCAAAAAGAATAATGTAAAAGGTTAGCGAGTATTGTCGGAAAATAGGCTGCCAGACAAATAGAAAAGGTTTATTGTTAGCAAATAAGTATGTAAATGAGGGGAGTGATCGCATTCAGAATTGTGACGTCACCTCACAGTATAAAGACCGAACCTCAAGTGAAGATGGACGAGGTGAGCTTCTGATAGCAACGAGCTTGGTGAGCTTCGTAGCAGTGAATGAGAGAGGTGTCCGATAGGATCAAATAGTTCCAAGATTTTGAAGTTATTCGATTTGTGGATCGACGAATAGAGAAAGTCTTGAGAGTTGAGGAAATAGGTTCCTAGTATATTGAGGTGACGATTAGGATCTTTAATTCGTAAGAATTATTGTACATAAATTAAGTCTTTGATTTTGTCGAATTCCAAAGGGGAATAGAATTAAGTTAGAAAATAGATTGATTTGGGTTTTGTCGGGTTGATTCTTATTGACTTTCATTGAATAAATTGTTATTTGAATTTTACTAAATTTTGTATATAGTTTATTACCAGAACTTTTATTAAATTTTGATTTGTTATTGACAAACTTTGTCATTATTTAATTCAGTGCATACTAAAGTCCAGGCCTGGCATGTTAACGCAAATCCGCATAAAGTACCTGTTAGGTAACAGCTATTTCCAGCACACAGTCGTGTCGATAATCGTTGTAGAAGGCAGAAAAATAATATAGTACTTTACAAGACCAGCAGATTCACCAAATGGCCTATCAAGACCTGTTTGCCACAGCATGTAACATCTGAAGCCATCTATCACCATCAATGAGTGCATCAGTATCCACCCAAACCATTCACAAGTTACATGAAGTCAAGCTGCATGCATGGCAACCAGAACAGAGGTGCCATTAACCACTTCACACAGAGCTGCATGCCTGACATGGTATCATAGTCATTGCAACTGGAGTACTGAATGGCATCATAAATTATTTACAGATGAATCCTGCTTCTGTCTGTGGAGAAATGACGACCCTGGATGGGTGTAGCAGTATCCTAGAAACAGTACATGCCAGCCCTTTATGCAGAACATCACACTGGACTCATACTAGGCATCATGTTCAATCAGCGGACAGCACTGGAGCACATTCTGATAATCTGATAGCAGACCATTATGTCATGCAAATTGTGGGGCCTGTGGTTTGGCCAATGGTGCATGCTACACCCAACATAGTTTTCTAGCAAGATAATGCCCAACCCTTTCAAATTTTCATATCTTCATTATTAATTATAAATTTATATATGCATTATATCATTAAAGCATTTAAATACATCCTATAATGCATCCTATGAAAAAAAACTCAAAATTGAATCTTTATAACAGATTAAAATCTGTTATCATATTTATACAAATTTTATCATTGTTTTAATTTAAATATGCATTTAATTTTATTTGTTTCATCATCAATAATCATAAATTTTATAATACATACTCATTGGTGAGATTAAATTAGAATTATTTTCTTGTGAAGTTAATACTCTTCTATTGCTTCCATCCATATTTGCAATATTTATAGTATAGTCATTTGAACCATGATCTGCCCAGAGGATTAAGCTGAAAAATGAATAAATAAAAAATAATAAGAAGAAAAAAAATACAAATATATATAAATGTTCAAATAAAATAATTTAGAACAGAAGTAAGCAATCTTTTTATTTTGTAAGAACTTCTCAAAATTTGAAAAAACTGGTATTGATACATAAATGAAAAATGATTGAAAAACTATTAATTATACTTATAATTTATATTTTAAATTGAAAATATAATACATGTTGCAGTAATCATTTTTTAAAAAAAGTCAAGTAACTAAAACATACTTGACATGAGATGTTATTTAGTAAATATTTATTTTAAAAATTTAAATGAAGTAATAACAAACTGCCTACAGCAATCTGTAGCAGCATCTTTGTATTGTTATAGATTGCTATAATCTATCTTCATTACCAGTTGTGTTGCTGTTATGTTTTTTTTCTTTTTTTTTATCTTTTCATTATCACTAATTTCTTTTTATGTATTTTCATATTCTGACAAATTTTGCATATTTAATCATTGAAGTATAGAATTCTCTTATTACTGCCTTATTTAAAATTAATTTCATTACAGTTGACTATATTCCAAATTATACTTTCATGTTTTGTTTCTCTTCACTTTCCTTCAAAACTTTCCTCCACTTTCCTAACTATACATCTACTGGACATGATTTTTTAAAACACAGGTACAGATTTTACACTGGTAATGACTACAAACAATGTAAAGAATATTTCCATTGATGCAAAAGTAAGTTCACAAAAATTGATTCTGTGAAATTAAAGAAGAATAGCTATTGACAAAAAAAAATAGTGTGCTATACAAATACATACACACACACACACACACACACACACACACACACACACACACACACACACACACACACACCTAGTAATAAGCATTTCATTAAGATGTAATACTTTACTAGCTACTGGTCTATCTTAGTAATTGAGACCTACATGCAGGAGTGTGAACATTCTTAATTAAGCTGAATATTATTCTCAAAAAGCTACATGATGTTCTGTAGTCATAGGTCACCAAATCTTGGCCTAAGCCAACAATTTATTACCTGTGATTACAGATCCCAGAATTCTGCAATACTATGATATAATGCAAATGTCTGCCAAAGTTTAAAAATTCAATATTTTAGTCTAGGACTTTTCATAAATGTATAAATAATTGTTATACCATTTTACTAAAATGCACTAAATTAAGTTTAAAATTGATCATTTCCAAATTGAAAATTATAAAAACTATCTTTAGTTCAAAAATATGCGTGAATCAATCTTCAAATTTAAAAAGTTTAGACTTGTGTGACATATATAGGATGAGTCATTTTAATCAATTCACTGGAATAAACTCATGAAAATATGAATCCTACAAAAAAATTCTTTAATCCAAAAGTATTAAACTTCAAGAATGTTACAAGATGGGGTTATTGGTTTCATCGTAAATGGTGCTACAATCAATGAGAATGAAATCAGCTTAGATTCCTTAAATGGAAACTCTTACTTTTAATGTATATTATGATTATGTACAAACCAAACTTTTATCTAAAACATTTTCTTCAAAAGATGCACTTATCAGAAGTTGTGAACATTTGAACTTTTACATAACCATCATATCACTCCCATGCTTGACTGTTGATCTCTGTGAAGTTCAATAAATAAATATATAAATAAAAATGCTAAAACATTAGGAAACTATTAGTATTTGGTGAAATCATTATTTTTCTATAAATAATGAACTAATACTAGTGTGAGGTAGAAAAAAATTCCTATATTAGCACTAGTCTTTAATATTAACATTATTCGAGAGACGTAACGATTGTTGTTCATAGCTACCTGAGAAAGTCTCCCGTTACATTTTCTCGAAGGCAGCATGATGCTTTCTCGTGAACTATTAGCCTCTGCATGGCCGATATCATCCATGAATATCGCCAGAGACAGCCGAAAAAAAGTCAGTCGCCGTTTTAGTCCTTGAGAAGGAAAAAGTTGTCACCCATTCCATAGGATAACCTTTATCAACAACCATTTTTTTTGTGTTAGTGCACAATAGAGCCTGGATATTTTAACGGAACATTTTGATTGGATATTTCACCCTTGGACGAATCCTGAAAAAGCCTATAAAAAGAACTATTACCTGATTCTCTGATTCGACACAACCCTGATCGGGATATCTATTACCAAAGGTATTTATCACCATGCGAACCTTATGTGAACTCGCTCTCTCCGCAACCAACTTTAGAACCTCTGTATCTTATCCAATTTATTTTTAATTAAATCCTTGTCAAGTGTTAACTGTAGTTCGAGTCTCTTCAACATGCTGTCTCTTGATCAGCTGACATTATGAATCCGTCTGATCACTTACAGGATCGCTTGCGCAACAGTGTGACATGGAAATTGCCGTCTCAGCTTCCGTGTTCCAATAAACACAGTGGTGTCAATCCTGACAGGGCACTAAAGAAGTGCCAACCCAAAACGTCACACTAGCACCATAACATGTTAAAACCATCAAGCTTGTGATAAAGAGAAGATATTGATGCCTCCAATTAATAATAGTAATAAATTTTTAGTATTTTTCTTTCTTTTTTCACTAAACTTTACAGGTCCACAGATTCATGCTTGCACAGTGTGCAGCTGCATTAAACTTCAAACATTCATAACTTCTAAGTGTATCTTTTGAAAAAGTGTTTTAGATAAAAGTTTTTGTTTTTGATGTAAAATTATAATATGCAATAAAAAATGGGGTTCCCATTTAAGAAAATGAAAGTGATCCTGTTTTCATTGATTATAGCAACATCTACAATAAAACCAATAACCCCATCTTGTGGCCTTCTTGAAGTCCAACACTTTTGATTTAATGAACTTTTTTGTAGGATGCATATTTTTTGAGTTACTCCAATGAACATAAATTCTAAAAGAAGAATTTTAAAAATAAATGAATTTTAAAACAAGTCTTTTTGAAGTATCACAATAAAAATAATCATCTAAACATTTTACTTAAAATAAATTTAAAAATAATAAATAAGTAAACTTCTTAGGTCTCAAAATTTTCTGGTACATTTGAACAGAAATTATTCTTACAAATAGTTTATCAACACCTTTAAATTATCCAAGCTTAGTAAAAGTTTAATTAGTTAAATTTATTTAAGGTTTATGATATGCAAGAATTTCTGACTCTAATTTTATTCATTAGACAGGTTGCAGCCAAAAGTTTTCACCTCTAAAATGTGAACGTCAAATGTCATGCACTGCTATCTTGTAAGCAGCGCTCAAGATGTGACGTAAACATTTTAGAGATGAAAACTTCAGACACAACCTCACTATTGAACAAGACGTGGCAAAATTATTAACATTATTTGAAGATTGTAAAACATTTCTTTTAATATTAAAAGTTACAACAATAATTTAATAAATACATTTTATTCAAAAAATAATAATAATCTTTTTATATGTTTTCTCTATATGTTACATCAAAACATAAATAGATATAATATAAATAACAACATATTATATAAAACATATAAAAAAAAATCTTTATAACATAATTATGCAATCTTTTAAACTAACTTTACTTAATCTATATATTTATATTATGCTAAATTTAATAAAATGTAATAAACTTATAAACAATAAGTTACTTAAACAGATTATTCTTCAAAATTATCATTTTCTGCCTTAATATATTATAAATGCAAAAGGAGGAAAATAAATTATTAATTTTAGAGAATTTTAAGACAAATCAATGAATAACATTTTAATATAAAAATATTAATAGCATACATAATTATACTTACCCTTGAAAAGGATGAACAACCAAAGATCGAATATCATAAATATCAGTATTAATGATGTCTGTTAAATATTCTCCGTTTAAACTGCAGGCATATATATGAGATTTTGTTCCTTCCTGAGATGTCACAAAAATATTTCGAGATACCCAGTCAATTGCAAATCCATATGGTTTTACAATAACTGAAAGTAAAATTTTTACACATTATTTAAATCAATATTGAATTTGCAACATATAGTGTAATGATGTATATTCATACATAAAATGTTAAATTCTTTTACTATTATTTTCCAGTCATTTGTATATTCATTGTAATGTTTGTTATTAATTATTGATCTTTTCTTGCTATCTAAATTTTTTGACTCAGCTTGAAATGATTCAAAATCGTTTCCTAAATAATGTCTTCAAAATAGATAAATCTGTATCTGGTTATATGTTAAGATTTGAGTTTCATAAATCTTACATTTCACTTAAACATATTAAACTGGTGTTAAATTTTATGAAAAAAAAAACTATTTTATGATAGCAATTAAAAATCAAATAGTTGTTGTAGAAAAAATTAGTTTCTATAGGAATATGATGTGATGTGATGTGTGTGTATATATATATCATATTGGTTGAAAACACATACACACACATACATACATACATACAAAAAGACTAGCCTCAAGATGAGTGTCAAGTTTGTTAACAATTGAGCAAAAATGCATTCCAGTCAAATTTCTTAAGTGTGTCTGAATCATTTCAAGAAAAATGCAATTGAATTTCTGCACAGATTTGTTACCACAGAGAGACTTGGGCCCACCACTACACATCAGAAACAAAGGAGCAGCCAAAACAATGAACAGAACTTGTATGCTCAGTACCAAAGGCAGCAATTGGAATATTAACTCTTCTTTATCCCAATCAGCTTAAATGATCCTTTTAGTTGTAAAACAGCGTTTACAGCCCTAGTAAAGTGGGCTTTCATCCACTGTTCAAACAAATTAGCCACACCTCAAAAACTCAAATGAATAAACACCTCAAAATCTCAAATGAATAAACAATAATAATCAAAAATTATCTGTTAATCATTTTGATTGATTTTTAATTATAATGTTTTACAGACAACATTAGATCAAGAAATCTTTAGGAAGTAGTCAGAAAGAAAACCATATGTCTTACAAAACTTTTTACTACCTGAGGTACTGTACTTGGCTTTACTTGAGAAAATCCCTCAAAAGGGGATACAGTTATGTTGCATACCCCTAAATCTGCCCCGGGTTATAGTTATTATAAAATAAATAAATAATTTAAGCTTAGATAAACAAATTTTTGAAATTGTTAAAAATTAATTAATTACTATAAAATCATTATAATACATAAATGATTGATTTTTTTATTCAGACAAACTTTTATGTTACTGTTTTAAAATATAAAATTGAAATATTAACTGAATTTATAAAAGAACTTTTTTTTAATCAATATCAATAAATTACTATTTTATTTTCTACTTACTCATATCAATAATAGTATCCATAATTATGCCTGTCAAAGCAGCTCTTTTAATTTCATTCAAATGTGTATCTGCCCAGTATATCTGATGTTCTCT
Organism: Centruroides sculpturatus; assembly: GCF_000671375.1. Lineage (NCBI taxonomy): Eukaryota > Metazoa > Arthropoda > Arachnida > Scorpiones > Buthidae > Centruroides > Centruroides sculpturatus. The sequence goes on along the minus strand of NW_019384333.1, from coordinate 131,608 downwards.
TGCATCAAAATCTATTTCAGTTGCATTAATAACCTATTTTTTAAAAAACAAAAAATCATTTGTCTTGTAATTAATCTTATATTCTTATAATATTTTTTTTATGAAATTTTAATTCTTTAAGACAAACCTTAGGTAAACTGAAAGGAGGAATAATATGATAATAGGGCATATCAAGATCAACTCCTCTAATTTCATTTGGACGAGAAAATAGAAGAACTCTTTCATTTTCTGAAAGTAAAATATATAATCAGTTCTAATTTAATGATTAAGCATGTTGACTATTGTAATTCAAAATAATTATTATTAAAAGTACAGTCTGATAATTTTTCAAAATTTCAGCTGTACCAATGAATAAATATAATAAATATATTAAAAATTCTATAAAATATAAAAAAAGTTAAAATCAAAATTATGTTAAATAATCCTTATTATGAACACTAATATTAAATGGTTTTACAATAATTTTAATTTGAAATAAGAGAATAGAACTATGTAATACAATATAAGTCAATATAAGATAAATATACTAAAACTTAAAAATAATACTGCAGCTCTGACTGAATTATGGAAAATAAAAATTACAATAAAAAATTATTACATCCAAATAAAATTAAATTGAAATATAATCTCAAACCTTCCATCAGCTTTAGTTATTGTTTTATAAGACCATATTAAAAAAAACTAACTGTACATATTTTCTTGAAATTTCTTAAAACATGTAATATAATACAAATATAAATTATTTTATCAAATATTCAAAATAATTGTACATAATAAAATAAAGTTTATTTTATTACTATAAATATTTATATAGATAATATATACATATATATACACATTATATAAAATATATTTAATATTTTAGTACCAAATGTGCTGTTTGCAGTGATTGCTATTGGTGTGTTTCTTTGCTGAGTTAACATAAAGGTATATTTAGTAAACTGCTGTTTGAAATACAAGGGTCGTTCAATAAGTCCTTAGAAAAAGATAGAAAAACAAATTATTTTAGGTAGATTTTTTTTTATTTTTCAACATAATCTCCTTTAAGCTCTATACACTTTTCCAAGCGTTTCTCCAACTTTTTTAAGCCATCTAAAAAGTAAGATTTCGGAAGGTCCTCAAAATAGGCATTTGTTTGGGCAATGACCATCTCGTTTGACGTGAATCGTTGTCCACCAAGCCATTTTTTTAAATTTGGAAATAAAAAAAAGTCACTGGGGGCCAAATCCGGTGAATACGGTGGATGTGGTAATAATTCAAACTTTAATTCCGTGATTTTGGCCATTGAAACTGCACAGGTGTGCACCCGTGCATTGTCTTGATGGAAGAGGATCTTTTTCTTTTTCAAATGAGGACGTTTTTCCTTGATTTCTTCGCTCAACCGGTGCAATAATGATGCATAATACTCTCCAGTTATTGTTTTTCCTTTTTCCAAGTAATCGGTGTAGATGATTCCGCGTGTATCCCAAAAAACCGTGGCCATCACCTTCCCGGCCGATTTCACTGTCTTCGCCTTCTTTGGAGCCCTTTCGCCTTCAAAAACCCACTGTTTTGACTGTTCTTTGGTCTCTGGAGTATAATAGTGTATCCATGTTTCGTCCACAGTTATGTATCGACGCAGAAACTCGTCAGGATTGCGACGAAAAAGTGCCAAAATTGCCTCAGAGTCGACCACACGATTACGTTTATTCTCCACTGAGAGCAAACGCGGCACCCATCTTGCCGAGATTTTTTTCACACCCAATTTTTCGTGCAAAATTGAAAACACTGTACCTTGTGATATGCCTGTGGCCTCAACTATTTCACGCACTTTGATTCGTCGATCACTCAAAACCATATCGTGGATTTTGTCAATCATTTCGGGAGTAGTCACTTCCACTGGACGTCCCGAACGATGTTCATCTTTTGTGGATGTACGACCACGTTTGAACTCATTTACCCAATTGTAAACAGTTGCAAACACAGGAGCAGATGTGCCATGAACTTCATCCAACTCAGCTTTGATCTCTTTTGGTGTTAAGCCTTTTAAATATAAGTGTTTAATCACCGCTCGAAACTCACTTTTTTCCATTTTTCTAAATAAACAAAAGTTTCTTGCTTCAATTGACAATAAAAATTAAACCATATCATGGATATGACTGAGATTTTCACAACTGTCTAGTGAAACATCATGCTTACAAAAAACGCGCCATTTTTGAGGCTACAAGCGCCATCTATTGGATTTTCTAAGGACTTATTGAACGACCCACGTAGATGAGAATGTATATGGGAAATCGACAGATCATTTTTGTTGGATCTGATTCTAGTATTACTATTTATAAGTGAAACTGAGCAAAATCCTGGACCAGTAGAGAGACCTTCACTGATGATAAGTCATAGGATGTTGAAAACTTCAGGAAAGAGAGTTCATTCACCAAGTAAACCTGGTTTTAAAATGCTGAAATTTGATGCTATTTCAACAAGGAACAGGAGGATGCATGTGAGAACATGTCTGACAGTTTTTATATGTATTTTGAGGAAAAGTTTAATAATTTAGTGGTTCATTTAAATAAGTTAGTAAACTAAATGCAGTATCAAATTCAATAACAAAATTTTATCAATAATTAAAAGCAGTCAAAACTGTAAAGAACAATAGTAAGTTATTTTTTGATAAAATACCTCATATTAATAGCTTTTAAGTCGTGAAAAATTACAAAAAAAAAAAAAAAAAAAAGTAACATCATTGCATCTGAACTCAATGTTAGAAAATCAGAAGTCAGAAATGAGATAATTAAGTTGATGAAATTGATTTTACAATAATAAAATGAGAAATAGAATCAATCATTAACAGATGTTACAAACTGAAAAAAAAAGCAATTAAATATGACAATTTTGGTTAATTAAATATATTGCTGGAATCATATCACAAGATATATGATTCCAGCAATATATTTAATTAACCAAAACTGTTTTCGACCACTTCCGTAGGCCTTCTTCAGTTGGAACAGCAAACTTAAATGAAAACAAACAAAAAGTACATTCAAAAAAACATTAAATATAACAGAAATAATTTAAATTAAATGGGAAGAACATTCTAAATCAATAGAACATTCATACAATTCAAATATAAAGGATATAAAAAATAAATAAATACATATTATAATCAAAACATAAAAACAAATACAAGCAAACAAATGAAACAAAAATAAAATAAAAATGACAATAACAGTAAACAATTATTAGGAGACAAGTTAAAGCTAATATATAAATTTCCATGCCATCAATAACATGTTAGCATCCCTATGATGGATACAAAAGTGTTTCTATTAGCTTTAAAAATTTCTAATAGCTCCAATAACTTGATGGAATTAAAGCTCTTGGATGGCCTAATGATCTTAGCCTCATCCCATTTTATCCATACATCCTGCTGGGAGGCATAAACCACTAAGACCATAATGTTAAGTTTTTTTTTTAACATTTGTGTTCCTTAATTCTTTGTAGTAAAGTGTGTCCAGTAGCTCCCACATACATTAATTGTGTGTTGAAGCAGAGATATATCAGAAGTAATGGGTTTGTATATTTCTAATTTATAATAAATAAATAATTAATAAATTAAAAAGTACTCACTTAAACAAGTTTTGCCATCTTTAGCTAATTGTGTAACATGAGGGCAATGACATCGATGAGTATTGTTAAAACTTAAAACACAGAGATGAGAGCATCCACCATTATTAATAGCACATGGGTTAACTTTATTTCCTTAAAAATAATTTTATTAACAAATTTACTAAAATTAAATAAAATTAAATATTAAAATTCTGATATAAATATTAAAAAATACATAAAATATCATGTTTGTTACGAGGAGGAAAAAAAAAGATTTCAAAATCCTATTATCATTTTCAGTTCTCATAAACAGAGCTGGATTAACTACAGAAAACAAACTACACATCCATTTATTGGGAGGCATTTGCAGGCTCTATGGGGAAAAGAGAATGAGATAAACAGTGAGAGAGAGAGATTTTAGTTTTAAAATTGTAATGAGAGTGGGGCAGGGCTTATATTAAATTTCATGCACAAGGTAATTTTTTTTTTTTTTGAAATCAAGCTCTGCTCATGAGAATATAAAAAATAATAAGATTTGAACAAAATCAAAATTAAACATTTAACAATAACTTAATAAATAAAATTTAAGACGCAATTTTCTTAGTAAATTTCCTTTCAAAACAAAACTTTTGTATATGTTGTATTTTGATATTAGAAAATAATATTTAGTAAATAAAATTTTCTTACCTCTGGGCTGTCTAGAAGGATGAAATACTTGAATATCAAAAGGTTGAGTAATAGCTCGTTGAACAATTCTTACATCAGTTCCATTCCATTTATTAGCCTATTAATTATCACACTGTTAATTTTTTACATCTCCAACACAAAATATAATAATTAAAAATATTCTAATATTCATTTTAACTAAATTTAAAATTAATTGTGTTATGTTCTGAAGACAAAGCTCAGGTTATTCAAAACAGTTAAAAATTTATTCTTTTAAATCAAGCTTATTTTCAGAATATAACAATTGAGACAAAAAAATTTCAAAAATATATAAATTAAAATGAATAAACCAATTATTTTCAGTTTTTGCTAGTAATTCTAAAATTAAAATAAAATTATCAAACTTTTATTTATTTTAATTCAATATTTATTCTAATCTAAAAATTATTAATAAAACTGAAATGATCAATACAAAACCTTCCTCACTTATTTCTAGTAATAGGCCTTCACCTGAAGAAGGCCTATTACTAGAATAGGCCTTCTTCAGGTGAATAATAGTAATAGACCTGAAGAAAGCCTATTAAGAAGGCCGAAAACGTCCATACTTGTGTATAAACGGCTAGAAATAAGTGAGGAAGGTTTTGTATTGATCATCTTAATATAGTTCTAGCTACAAATGCATAGAAGTATAAAACTGAACAAACAAAAAAAATAATAATAATCCGGTTAATAAAATAAATCTTTCTATTATTTAAATAATTTTATAATTTCAAATATTTATTTTAACTAAACAAATAACAACATTACAACCCAATACATTATAAACTACAAGCCAACCAATGCCATATGTTATTGGGCTACATATCAGCTATAATCCTAATAAATTATGAAACAATTTGGTACTAGAGGGAGATATTAGGCACCATCTCTTAATAAATTTAATAATTATAATTTTTAATTAAATAATTTAAGCTACTGGAAGAAAAGAATTGGCCAGAGCAGGACTCAAACCTGCAACTCCTGCTTACTATGCAGATGCGTTGCCAATTACACTACCCAGACCTTTTCTTCCAGTAGTCTAAATTATTTAATTAAAAATTATAATTATTAAATTTATTAAGAGATGGTGCCTAAATGTCTCCCTCTAGTACAAAATTGTTTCATAATTTATTAGTATTATAGCTGATATCTAGCCCGATAACATACGACATTGGTTGGCTTGTAATCTATCTTAACTATTAATCAAACAAAAATTTTATTTCATTTATTACTGATTCAATGTGATAAACCTACATATTTTATGCAGATGGAATTATATCAGAATATTTCAGTGTTTTAATGCTTGTAACTCCTGTTAGCATACCCTAAAAACTGATAGAAGCTTTTGATATGTTTGAATAACTGTATTTTATATGTNATTTCATACGCTGTAACTTTAAATACATGCTTTTGTCGTCATACATTACTGCAGTCCTTGAACTTTTGGATCGTACCACGTATATTAGTATAGATATAGATATAGATAAGCAGCAGTCAGAAGAAAAGCTCGATTAAAGCACGATTGAAAAGTATTAAAACAATATTTCCTATAAAAATTAATTTTCACTAAAATGAATCTTAGTTTTTGCAGTAAAAACAAAACTTTAAAAATTTAAGCATTGTGCTTAATACTTACGAGTAACAAAGGACATCATTTCTTAAGGATTTTATAACATACTAGCAGACCCCGCCATGCCTTGTTGTGGCTCAAAATGTATCTATTATAAATGTATAACACTTCCCTATAAACTTCCTTTGTATAACACTAAGGGGAATTTTTCAAAAAATTCCTTCTTAGTGTACATTTTCTTGACGTACCCTATTAAAACGCAACCAAAAACACAAAAACTCGCATCTAAAATAATATAATAGAAGTCAAGTTCTTCACAGTAAGCCTTAATCCTGTTTCTCTCCCTCGCGGGGGAAATATCAAAAAATCCCTTCTTATGTACATTCTGTTGACGTACCCTATTCAAAAACGCAAAAACCCGCATCTAAAATAGTATAATAGAAGCCAAGTTCTTCACAGTAAGCCTTAATCCTGTCCCTCTCCCCCGCGGGGGGAATATTGAAAAATCCCTTCTTAGTGTACATTCTGTTGATGTACCCTATTAAAATGCAATCAAAAACGCAAAACACAGCATCTAAAATAGTATAAGTAGAAGCAGAGTTCTTTACGGTAAGCCTTACGGGGAAGGCTTATCGTAAAGAACTGTTCATCTCCCATGTTTAACGGAAAAATATACAGCCTATGTCCACCCTGAAGTTCCATTCTAAATATTGGTGAAAGAATTTTTGAAATCAGATGAGTAGTTTCGGAGATTACCTGCTGCATATAAACTTACATAATACTTACAAACATTACCTCTTTATAATATTAGTATAGATTAAGAACAATTAGCAAATATGAGATAGATGAGGATGTGTGCATGCAAGAAGAAAGTAAAAAATTTGGAATTTGAAAAATTTTCAAAATTTTTAAAAATGTTCTAATGTTTTTAATGTTTAGGCTCAAGAAATGTCTAATAATAGAAATTCTTCCACTCAATAAAATATATTTCTAATGATAATCAATGGAAATCAACTCAATTTCACTCCTACATCCTAAAAAACTTTAACTATTTTTAACATTGAATTCATCTTACTCTCTTGCAGGCACATGTTCTCACCTATCTCAAAAACATTTACTAATTGTCTTTATTTCATTAATCAATTTTCATTTTATTATTTAGGTTGGAAGAAGTTCAAATAAATGTTTAAAAATAAAAAATTTTCTATAGACATAATGTTAAAGAAAATCACTTTTTATTTTTTACTTAATTTTCACTCAGTCAAAAATTATATTTTGGTGTTGTATGCATCTTAAAGTATTCTATTATTTACCACAATTTTGTCAATATCATTCTCATAATGTTTTAAAAATCCTTACGAAACAACATCTTTTTAAGCATCAATAAATTACTTTACTTGATGGCATAAATTGTTGTTTGAAAAAAATTGATTAAGATTAAAAATTAAATTTAAAAAGAATTTCATTAATATTTACTCTGATAACAGAATTGGTTCTCCAGTCTGTCCAATATACATAATTATCAAAAAGTGCAATTGCAAATGGATGAGATAATGTTTCATGTCCACGAAGTATTTCATGGTGATCGGTTCCATCATATTTTGTACTATGAATAGAATCTGATCTGAAATGATAAAATAACTTAATCATGAACTTAATAAATTTTAAGTTCCTCTTCTATACTAAATAAATCTGAACATACTAGTTATAATTAAATTTCCTTCCAAAATAAACCTCTCTCTCTTAATATACTGATTTTTTTTTCATAATAGGGTCCATACAGGTAATTCCATCTTTAATTCCCTGACATTGCCTGATCAATTATGGCATTGTTCCCTGAATTATTAAGGTGTCTGCATTTTACCTTTCCATTATGTAATATTCAGCCAACTCTATCTAAGCCCACTTTGCACACAATTATATAAGTATTTTATTAAAATCGATTTATTCACTTTATAAAAAAAAACAAAAAACTTCACATAAAATCGATAGTGTAAACTTTTCAAATTTAATAAATACTGTATCTACAATTCTATATATTAGATTTCAAGATTCTTAATGTATGTATTGTTCACTCAGAAAAATTATAATTTTAAATGTAAAAAAGTTCTATTCTGTTTATTGTATTCTTTTATCTGAAGATGATCAAAAGATAGTTTAAAATGTTTCTAATTAAATGTTTATTGTTACTTCAACTTTAGGAATATACTTATTTATTTGTTTTTATTTTATTAGAATGGTGCCAAGTTTTGTAAACATTCATTATAATGCATGTTCTACTAAATTTAAAAATTACATAAATGCCTCAAAAATATATGTTCATACTCTAATTATATATTTCTGATTCTTATTTTCTGTAATAAATACAAGATTTGGTTTGTATATGAGCATTTTTATTAGATAATATTAAAAATTTCTCTTTTAATAATTTAGTTAAATTTACTTCAAACATTTTCAATTCTTCCAGTAAATTTCATCAATTTTTTTTAACAGAACTTCATATTACATATATTACATACATAAAATTATTCATTTTCTTCAGGAAACTTTATAATTAAATTTATATTAAAAATTCAGTCATTTAATAATAGCTGTCTTGTGTTTCTTCCTAATTTTACAAAAACTGTAACATTCCCATAATACATTCAAATTTTATATTTCAACAAATTTTACTACTGACTATAGTCATTAGCTTTACCAATATATATCTTTCAACAGAAATCATCTTAATGATTTAAGTTAATTTTATTATTTTTGCTATTTTTACCATATAAACTTGTTATTCAGAGGCATGAATGATCCTACTAGTAAGTACTGGTATAATTCTTTGGATCACTAATAATAATTGTTAGTCTTCTCATTACAACTAAATGAAAATGCATTAAAAAAAGTTAAAAGATTAAATTGCCTATTTTGACCTCAAAGCTCAACTATTTTGACAGTTATGCTTATAATCAATTTAAAGTAAGCAAGCCTAACTTTTGATGAAGAAAATAAAAACATTTCTTTTCAAAACAATGAATTTACAGTAGAACCTCGATTATCCGCCCCCCGATCAACTGACCCCTCGGTTAACCGACCGTCCTAGTCGGCAAATTTCAAATGTCCGCTAGTGATGTGGCGCCACAATAGCGACGATTATTATTTTAAAAAATTTTTGTTAGGCTTAACATCGATGAAAATTCAACGCAAAATAGGTTAATAGCGATATACTAATATACTAATTACATGGGATATAATAATATACTACACTAATAATGGATTTTTTCATACTTTTCGGTTATCCGACTTTTCAATTATCCGACCAACCCCAGTCCCCAATTAGGGCGGATAATCGAGGTTCTACTGTATGTTTGTAAACTGATTGGTTTTTCACTGTTTTATAACCAAATAAATCTGAAAAGAATTATATATATAAACAAAGTAAAAGTTAATTAAATAACAAACCTGGCATCAATCCAATAAATTCTTAATAGCATGTAATCAAGGGTCAAGCCATTAGGCCAAGCTCCTTCATTTATATCATCTACACGAAATATAACTTTCCTTTCTTCACCACTCATTGATGCCTGTTCAATTCTAGGAGCTTCTCTTTCCCAATCAGTCCAAAATAATATTCTGAAAAATATTTTAGAAAATTAAAATCTTACAAAGCTATTGACATTTTTCTTAATTTAACAATTAATGTATTATAATATGTTTATTGCATATAGTAATAAATTTTCTTATTTTAAAAATAAATTTCTTAATAAATATTTACTCAAATTAATCTCATTAATTTAAACTGCAATGCCATTAACTATTATACTGATTTTTTAAATTAATGAATTATTTTTAACTAGTAGCCCAGGATGCCCCCTAGTGGGCGTTGTTTACAAATTTCCATGAAGCACGGTTCCTTTGACTTTTTGTTCCTATCAATATGCTCTACAGCTCTGTTAAAGTCCCAATGGTAAGATTAGGTGAAGAGGTTGGTGACCCCCCAAACTGTAGCCCCCTGTGTGAACAAAAAGGCAAAGGAACCATACCCCTACTCGCGACCCTTCGCAAGATATAAGCCCCTGAAATAATAAATTCCTATTACAAATATACTGAATTATTTATATTGTTATATTGACCAAATAATAATTTATTGCCAAATGAATAATAATAATTCATATTGTTAATTTAAATAAGAATTAAAATTGTTAATTTGAATGTTTGAAATATGACACACAATAGGGGCGCCTCTAGTGTCCGTTATCAAACGGTTACGGGACGGACAGACGGATGGATACTCGTTGAATGGGTTAAATATATAGATTCTCTCTAAAATTATGCAATTAAATACAGTATCAGTATAATTGTGTCCTGGAACTAAATACACTATTATTATTATAAAATTAAAGTAAAATACTATTAAACATATTTTAGCTAATATTGGAAAGATGCATATCACATACAGCAATATTGATATTTTGCAAGATTAATAATCTCTAATGATAAAGACTAAGTAATATGATTTTCTGACTTTTTAAAATACAACTGAAAGTTTATTATTATTGCAATTAGAATGTCTCTTCAAAGTGTTTCAAAAATAACTAAAATACAAAACTTTAAATATTTTTGCCAATGTGAAGACAAAAGTCTATTGAAAAAATTTAAAACATAAAATGCAATCAAAGTATTTAAATTCTTCATCTAGAGGGAGGAAGGCCAAGTCAGACTCTGACAGTATCAAGGTTATGAGTAACGTGGAGATTACTAAATTTGTTCAATAAAAAGTAAACTTTGTTAATTTCTTTATTAAATTTGTTAAGTAAGAAGGTAACAGCAATAGACCAGAATGGTAAAAAGTACTCTCTTAAAAACTGAATATTTGCAAAGAAGATAGTTCTAAGAACAGTTTCAGAAGAGATTTGGTGGCAGAATTGCCATAGTATTCCCCAATAAATTGAGAAGGATTTTATGATCTTATCAATATGAGGTTTAAAAGTCAGTCTATTGTCAAAAAACATTCCCAGATCACTATATTAGTTAACATATTCGATCATTTGCTTATTGATATTAAAAAAGGGAGGGGAGGATTACAGATCAATGAAAAACACATCACCACTGTTTTCTGAATATCATTTTTTTAATTTATCTTACTAAAAGCAGATGATAAAGTATTGAGATTTGTTTGTGATATTAAGGGGTCATTGTTTAAAAGCCTTATATCATCAGTATATGCAATTATTTTAGATTTAATATTAGAAAAAAGCATATCAATATAAAATGAAAAGACAAGCGAGCTCAAGATTAAACCCTGAGGAATACTGCATATAAGAAAAAATTCAAAGAACTCAAAAAATTGCTAATTTTTATCTTACATTTACAGAGACAGAAAATAGTTATTAATCCATAAATTAATAGCAGAGTTCATATCAAAATTTTTATGTACAGCCTGTAAAAGAGTATAAAGCAGAACAAGTCAAATGTCTGTGTAATATCTAAATATACTACATAGGTTGCTTAATACTTCAAAACAAATTAATTTGGCAAGACGTAAGTAGTTAGGCCACAATCTCCTGATAAATTCTAATAATTCTAATAAAAAAATCAGGTTATGAATATTATCATATGTGTATCATATATATGTTATCATATATGAATCACTTGTTGATTAAAATGATTAATGCTTAAAGTTTTGGTAGCATCCAAGAAATGCGACTCTCAATAACTCAACATTCTGTAAAACTTGTCATATGAAAAAAAAGTAATTAATTTTTATCTCTATAACTTAACAATAGGATCAAATAAGTTATCATTATTCACTGGCAACAGTTGATAACAGCATCAATTATATGTGTTTACAAAAAATATAAAATTTTTTCCAAGATACCACTGCAAAAGACCAGAAGGCAAATATCATTAACTCAAAAGTACCCACTAAACAGTCAATATTTTTTACAATTTAAATTTAAATACAAATAGTTACTATTGGTATGTAGTTAATATGTATATGAATTTGTACTTAAAATACATTTATGAAATTTCTACTATTTAGACTAGCATCACAAACTTATGCCATCAACGATTGTAATACTATGTGCAAGCATAGAGCAAAAAAGCAAAGACCTGATTGTAGAGGTGTGGGAGATCGGAAGAAATATGAAGTTAAAATATTCACTTTGAATTTAAGCTGCACCATAATTTTGCATCTTGAAACTTGAAATAAAAAGTGCGGCTTAAATTTGAAGAAATAAGGTAAATGATTGGTAACTATATCCATGATTTATAAGCAGATTCTACCATATATAAGTCATCTTTTTTCAAATACAAAAAATATTTTCTAAACCTGCTATTCTTGTAACTTAAATTTTTTAATTCTGTTTTGATATCTTCTTTTTAACATGTTTTTTCAGTTTAAAATAAAGGATAAAACTATTATTTATTAAATCTGAAAAATATACAATGGTTGGAAAAAATAATATACTTAACTGACATTTATACTGAATAAAATATTATTATTTAATAATTTAAAATGACTGAAAATAAATAAACTAACCCAAAACGAGGATCTAAAGTGATAGCTCTAGGACTTTCCATATTTCCTGCTATTAATGTTCTGCGAAAACTTCCATTTAATTTAGCAACTTCAATTTGATCCAAATTACTTTCAACCCAGTAAAGATTTTCTCCTATCCAATCAACAGCTAAACCTTCAGCTGTTGCCAAGCCTGTTTGGACTACTACTTCAATATTTGTTAATGCTGTAAATAAAAATACTTAAAATTATTATAACATCATAATAAAATTAGAATATCATTTGTCATTATCACTTTACATTTAATTAATATTACTTAAAAACTATTTCAAGCATTATATAGTATAAACCAGCAGTCGGCAACCTGCAGCTCTTTTAATGTATAATTGAGGCTCTTTTTAAATTAGTAAATAACATACATATAACAAAATAAAACTTTTAATTTAAGTAAAAGGAAAACATAACTTGTAAATGCCACTAATATTTTTTAAGACTTTCTAATTTCACTAATCACTTATCATTTCACTGTCAGAGTAAGAATATTATACATATAAAAGCATTTATAAAGAACGGAACATCTGGTTGCAATTATCAAGTCTTAAATGGCACAAAGTGTAAAAATTAGACTATGCTCATGAGAAATGTTTTTCATACTGTAAATATAAAGGTTTCTTTACTTTTATGACTGAAAAAACATTTGTTGTTTGTCCCTAGAATTTATGACTATGTTTTTATTTCAAATGATTCTAGAATTTCTCACTTACAGACTTACAGTGTTGCTCTTGTGTTGGCAAGTGTTCTGTAAGTTTTGTGTTCTATTGGATATTCTTTATATAGAAGTTATTCTGCTGTTTTATCAAGTAAATTCATTATAATTATATTATTTCTGGAGAATATTATCTATTTGTTTTGTTGCACATAAGATATAAATAAAAAAAACAGGTTTTTAGATAATTTTTCTTATTTGTTGGATTGGTAGAAAATCACTATTCTACTTTTTCTAATTAATATGGCTGGAAAGAAGAGAAAAGTAGAAGAAGAAAATCGAGAATTTAGAAGTGAATGGACTGAATCCTATGCAGTTGTTTCAAATTTAACAGGATTCCCAGTGTGTTTAATATGTCAAGAAAAGTTTTCTAATAACAAAAAATCAAATGTACAAAGGCATTTTTTAAATAAACAAAGCATTTGTAAACACTTATCAAGAGGGAGAAGAAAGAAGAAAGGCAGTAGAACTTCAATGTAAAATGAACTTAAGTAAAGGTACATTTTCAAATTAGATAAAATCAAGTAACAATACAATTACTGCTAGTTTTGTTGCCTCTAAAAATAGTGAAACGGGTAAAGTCATTTATGGATGGCGATTTTGTGAAAGATTGTTTTATTAAAATGTCTGAGTATCTTTTATGCGATTTTAAAAATAAAACAGAAATAATTGCTAAAATAAAAGACATGCCTATGTCTGCTAAAACTGTGAGGGACAGAACTATTTGTATAGCAGAAGTAACTAGTCAGCAGGTACGGATTTAAGTTCAACACCAGGATTTTCTACTGCCTGTGATGAATCTTGCAATGCAAATGATATTGCAGACGTTGTACCTATTTTCTAGATATGTTAATTCTGACAGACCTCAGGAAGAGTTACTTGATATACAGCCATTACAAGACAAACTCAAGGTGAGGATATAGAATAGTGTTACCACCCATCCGGTTTTTACCCGGACAGTCCGGGAATTGACTCACCGTCTGGGTGAACTATTAATTTTATCCAGGAATTTTGTAGAAATTGTGAAATTACAATGAAACAAAGTTCTTGCAAACATTTTTACAAATTTACACTATTTTAACAGCAAAAGAACTCACACTCACTAAAACTCATCTGCAATTCTGCCATGTTAGTCTGTTTACGCCAACATGTGGCACACAACCTGTCGATCTTTTATTTTTTGCATGTACGATCGTACATGTCTCCAATATCCAATAGAGCTAAGTCATCTGTACCTGTTCTTTCTTAATTTAGGGTTACTTATGTTACTCCTATGCAAGTCCCTAGTCCCTAACTGTAACTGATTAGAACTGGCATGCATGTTATTCTTCACATTGTAAAATGACATTGCGCATGGCGTCAGGGACTTCTGTTCGAACAAACCTGACCTGCCGTCTGGGTCAGCAATTTTAAAAAGGTGGCAACACTAATGTAGAATCTGCTGTTACCAATTGTTTGCAAAGTAAAAATATTGATATTAATAAAATAGTGTCAATTGCAACCAATGGAGCACCAAGTATGAAAGGTGAAAAGAAAGATTTTGTTTCTATGTTTAAAAAACAAATTTTGCATGGTGTTTTTTTTTTCTTTTCACTGCATAATCCATCAAAACATACTTTGTTCACAAACTTTTCCAAAGAAAATAACATTAGTTATGGACCTGGTTGTACAAATTGTGAACAAAGTAATGGCAAGACAACTACAGCTATACCTCGACTTACGTCATTCCCGATTATACGTCGTTTGTCAAAAAAGTATACGGAAAAATAAAAATCAAGTTTAAGTCATTTTATTCGACTTTACGTCCGTCCGCCACCAATATTAAAGTCGTAATATCACTAGAAAAGCGTTTAAAGCACATAAAATCATATTAAAACATATACATTTACAAGTATGTACTGTATTTACAGAACAGTACATGCATTCGTAAATTTAGATTACTTTTTTCTGTACTCTATTAAAAACTGAAATTTATATGTTTGTAAGCTTAAAATAGATTCTTATTAAACCATATATTATTAAAAATGCATTAATAAATAAAATACAGAACTGGGAATAGTAATTTATGGTNCAGTACATGCATTCGTAAATTTAGATTACTTTTTTCTGTACTCTATTAAAAACTGAAATTTATATGTTTGTAAGCTTAAAATAGATTCTTATTAAACCATATATTATTAAAAATGCATTAATAAATAAAATACAGAACTGGGAATAGTAATTTATGGTTTAGCCTAGTGACAAGTAGATTCGGAGACAAGTAAATTCGACTTACGTCGTTTTTCGACTTAAGTCGTTTTCCTGGAACCAATTACCGACGTAAGGCGAGGTATACCTGTATATCATCAGCAATTTTGTGAACTTCTTAAGCCAATATTCTGATCTTTTACACAATAAAGTAAGATGGCTTTCCAGCAAGAGCATGTGATTTGCTGCTTGCATTAAAAAAATAAAATTATTTTTAAAGCAAAAAGATCTTGAATATGTTCAGCTCAATAATCATGACTGGTTACAAAAATTTTATTTTATGGTGGACATGACCTCACATTTAAACACACTAAACAAGAAACTGCAAGTACTGCAAGGGAAGAGAAATACATCTGTATTTCTCTTCCCTTGCAATACTTGCTTTTTGAACAAAAATTATATTTGTTTATCGCAGACTTAGAGAAAGGCATATTGCTACATTTTCCTATGTTGAAGAAATATCAACAGAATCATATTTCAATAGATTTAACGTATTTCACACAAATAGTGATAAATATAAAATCAGGATTTGATAAGAGATTTAAAGAGTTTAGAAAGGAAAAGGCAACCTTATCATTTTTATTGAGACCACTCAAAATCAATTCTACTGATTTGAATATTTCACCTTTTAGTAATATTGATCAAACAGTTTTTCAACTAGAACTAGCAGATTTAAAAATCAAGGAAATGTGGAGTTCAAAATTTATAAATATTAAAAGTGAATTAGAAAATTTAGAGAGACGGAAATCTACTTTTGCTGCACAGCATAAATGGTCTGGGATAGAAAATCTTAAAGAGGCAAGATCAAGTTGTTTTTGATACTTGGAACAGTTTCCCTGATACTTACATTAAATTAAAAACTTATGCATTTGAACTTCTATCAGTTTTTGGATTGACATATTTTTGTGAACAGACATTTTCGAACATGAATTTTATTCAAAATAAACTAAGAAATCAGCTGAACAGTGTGAGTCTGACTTCTTGTTTGAAAATAAAAGTAACATCATATTTACCAAATTTTGACTAACTTTCTTGAGAAATTCATCAACAAAAATTTCATTAGAAACCATATATTGTTCTTATTTTTTGAAGTTCTCTATTTTAACTTTTTCATTCATACAAGTTAATGTTATAAAATATTTGAAATCTCAGCATACTGTTTGACCAAAGAAAATGTTAATTAATAAACTCCACCATACCTTTAAAATGCAGTCTATTTTAACAAGTTATCGAACGTTTTTGGTCAAATTAACAGACCTTCTTCAGGATCGACGTAAAGAATTTAAACTTGCCAAACGGTAATTCCAAAAACGCATGCTCTACAATCTTCTGAGATTCGATTGCACATGTCCATTTGTTCTTAATAATGCCGCTGCTTTCCATGCTGATGCTATTATATTTGCTTCTCGAAAATTTATATTTTGCCCTTTTTCTCTGTATTTATAAATGTGCCAGGCCTCTGCATATTTTAGATGTCGTTTATTATCAATCTTTTGTATAATATCTGCCTTGCTCCATTCGATTGCAATCTCTGTAGGATCTCGCGGATCCTACAGACATTGCAATCCTACAGACATTACAAACAACGGTGTGTAATCAAATTTCTCATGAAGGAAAAGGTTAAACTTGCTGAAATTTTGAGAAGATTGAGTGCATAGTATGGAGAACAAACACTACTGCGGGCAAGAGTGTACAAATGGTGTCTACAATTTGGTGAAGGATGAGAGCTGGGAAAACCATGTAAATTGTCTTCTGGGACAAGTAAGGTGTTATCAATGTGGATTTGCTAGAGAAAGGGGCTACAATTAACACCCAATATTACACCAAATTGATTAAAGGTGCCGTATGAAATGCCATTTGCAAGAAAGATTTATAATGTTGTCTGGGAAAATGATTCTTCTTCATGACAATGCCAACCACACACGGCCAATTTGACAACATCAACTCTGGCCAAAATGGGCTGGGAGGCATTTCCTCATGCTCCTTACATGCCAGACTTATCTCCCAGCGATTATCATTTGTTTGGGCCACTTAAAGCATCTGGGAGGAACGAAATTCCAGACAGATGATGAACTACAGCAAGTTGTTCTGTGCTGGCTACATCAGCCCAGTTTTTCCTACAAGAAAGGTATCAAGGACTTACCCTGCCACTGGGAACAGTGTCTACATACAGATGGAGAGTATTTCAAACAATTGACATAGTTTATACATGTTTTAGACATTCCTTTTGGTCTGTAGAAATAGGTCTCGTTTAACCTTGAATGACCCTTGTACTTTTTAATTTAAATTAATAATTATATTTTATAATTACGATTATAGTAACATTGATAATAAACAATTGAATTGCAGTGTATTTTATTACAGCACCTTTAAGTAAAGCACAAATAAACCCATTTTAACAAAAAAAAAAAAAACATATGTTTTACGCTCAATTTTCAAAAATGTATATTTCATAATTCAAGTTGCTGACTTGCAGCTCCATAAGAATTATTTTGGTAAATATAATTCCTAAAATGGCTCTTTACAAAAAAAAGGTTGCCGACCATGGGTATAAACTATTTGACACTTCACAGATATAAAAACATTTTATAGGTACTGTACTTATTAATTTGCACAATGTATCAATATTCTGATTATAATTTTATCATATTGCATTTTAAAGTATATTTTTCATCTACAAATGTTTTGGAAAACCAATTTTCACACAAAATTCACTGAATACTGAATATATAGATTTATTCTTATATTGTTACTTTTGACATTGGAATTGTATAAAAAAATTAATTGAAAAATTTCTTATTCTATAAATACAATATAAAACTTAAAATTACTATTTTTCATTCATTAAATACAAAAATAAAACTAATAAAACTAACTACAACACTTACAGCCAGAAATTAAAGAACCTCTGTAAATTTTATCATCAATAACATCAGTCCAGAAAATTAAATCGCCATCTTTTGACTGATAAAAATCAAGAGCAATTGTATTTTTCAGTCCTGAAATTAAAGTTTTAACTGACATAGTATGAAGGTCAACACTTCTTAGCTCATGTCTGTTAGAAAATATAATTTGAGGAGTTGTAGTATCTGAAACAGAAATGATTAAAATAAATTACTAACATACTAAAATTCTAGAAGGTATAAGCATGTGCTATAAATAAAATAAAAGATAAAAATAATATATAAAATTGTCATAATCTTTCCTTCAAATTCATAAATAAATAAATAAATACAAATGAAAAAAACAGAAAATTCAAATATTAATATATAGTGATTGATTCAATTATTACTGTTCATACTGTTCAGTGTTATATTAATGAAAAATTATGTTTTTTTTTGTAATTTGTATGTATTAATAGATTATAAAATTTGCAAAACTTAAGATTGGAAACCAAAGAACAGAGACAATTTGGCAAAAGAATGCTGTCAGATAGTAATGATTTTATTTACAGGTAAAAACTAAAAAGTGTAACGTCACCTAAAAGTGACATTTTCAACACACAGTTTAAGATAGTAAGTAAACTGATATAAAATATAACTTTTTTATAATAAATTATTGTGTGAAAGATTGGGAAAATGACACCATGAATAACAATTAAATTGTTTTATTGGTCGACAGAGGGAACAGAGATCGGAATGCCCATCACAGAGACAATTATATATAGATATATGTACAATGTCCCTGCTTTCGTTCAAACTTCCCGCAAAAATTAATATATATACAATCCTGCTTAAAACTAAGAATAATTATAATTCAACTTAAACCTAAGACTATTACTACTTATAACTAAAACGAGAAAAGGAAGGACGAAGGATAGTTTGATAATCTACCAGTAGCTTAGATCAGTGGGTCCTGATACTGGGGTAATTGTCGACGATGGTTGCTTTGTGGATGGTGAATATCCAATCAATTGGAATCCAGGAAAATAAAAAATAAAAATTACTTATATATATATATATGTACCAAGGCAGGTCCTTGGACTTCTACGGAACAGCTGGCTCACTAAATTTTAGGTCCTCATTCCTATGTGGTCTATACCGACCCTATCTCTCTTTTGTCCTAAGCCTTGTACCTTGTCTCTCGGTCACTGTCGCCTGACCTCTCTCCTCGGTGACGAACCCAAAAAGTCCCTCTCATCCTCATCTGGTGTCCACAGGTCCTCTTCAGGCAGGACCCCTTCCTGTCCCTTTGTAGACTGGCCAATTAGGACCCACGAATAGTACAACTCCTGTCACGTGACAGGAAAGGGTTAAAAACAGAAGAAAAAAGATTACAGGAAAGAAGAAAGGAGTTTTTATTCTATATGCAATTATACAAAAAAAACACATGGCGGAGAGCCACAATTGTATCTTTCCAGTCACAAAAATCTTCATCATATAATCAGCAGTGTGTTATTTAACATTTTTACTAGGAAGAACCCAGACAAATAACTGTGTTCAAATTAGAAGTTTTGTAGATTATCCCATTCAATAATTTAAGATAACTCCAGAATCAAAAATATAAAATCTGATGCATCATACATAATCCATGCTAGTTCATATCTCTGGTTGAACATAGAAAGATAAATGCTGAGAGCATAAAGGTCTACAAAATTGTAGTTAAGTAAGAAAGCATGCTATTGTGTATATATTATTTGATAATAAGCCAAAATGTATAAAGATATTACAAAAGCAAAATTAAAAACTAGAGAAACAGAAAAAAATTAAGAATTATGTATTTAAACTCTGATTCATATCATTGTTATATACAAATTTTTAAAATTAGAAATCAATAAGACTTAATAATATCAAAGAAATAAATTAATAAATATTTAAATCTTGAAAACCGTACCATTTTACATGTTTTTTAATGAATAATATGTCAACTTTACGATAATTTATTTATAATTTGAATCAAAAACTTAAATTTTTACATTTAGTAATATTATACTAAATAAACATTCAAACTTTAAGAAAAAATTCTGAAATATCAGATAAAATAATAAAAGATGTAACACAACACCATAAATATTAGGGAAAATCAGTGAAAAAATATCAGTTTTATTCATATCATTTTAATGATAAAAAAGTTTAAGTAAAATATTTCTTATTTCAACATTTTCAATATTTCTAAAATAATATTGAAAAATGTTCAAATTAAAAATTTTTTACTTTTTAAACTGTTTTTAATTAATTTATCTTGATATATGATAAACTTAAAAATAAACATGTTTTATTTTATTATTTTAACAAAATGTTATGCACACTGAACAGCAATATATATTAATAATTATAAATACTGTGGACACCCATATAGCACGTTCCCTTATAACATGAATTTGTATAATGTGATGAAAATTTTGCGACTAGAACTCATATAGCGCAATTAACAATCATGTATAATGCATAAGATAAATTTAATGTTTTCACATACTTTCAGATTTTTTGTTTATAAAAACGAAAATATACACTTACCAGTTGTTTATATATGAACAGTGAAGCCAACAGTTTAAAAAAGAATTTTTTCATTGTAAATAATCTTCGGCCTCCGGTACAAAACACTTATAAAACATATTTTTAAATATTTCGCATGTAATCCATGCTTTGTTATTAGCTCTCCAGTGAACAGAAAGTGTTGATTTGTCTACGTTTTTCATTACATATGGATTTAATGTACAATTAATTAGCATTGGCTTAGTTATGTGTTCTCCAGCTGCATTAGAACACAAAAGTAAAGTTACCCTGTCTTTAGATGCCTTGAAACCAGAAACGGAAGTCTCATCTTTCACATTTCATATTTTGTCAGGCTTTTTTTTTCCAATACAAAGCAAATTCATCAACATTATAGACTTGTTCTGCTATATAATTGTCTTCCTCTATAATTTTGGTAAAATGTTCAGGAAATCTTTGACCCTTTGCAATAGCAGTTAAAATTTAGAGACATGTTTGAACTAGCATAAATTGGACTTAAAATGTACGTCCCCTATAAAACAATTTCCTACAAAGCGGAACATATCCATCGCATTGTACGAGTCTACTGTATTCAATTATTAATTTATTGATCCTCATTATAACAATTTAAAAAATATAATATCGTATTATTATACTTTAATTTCTAATTCAAGAATATAAAGATAAATGATAAAAAAAAAGTTTATTTTATAAAAAAAAAACTTGCTAGAAAAGAAACCAGATGTACTTAATTTTATTACAATTGAAAAATAATTTGTAAATAATTTTGTCTTTTATAATCTGTTCACCTAATTCCAACTTTTTAAATTTCAAATATATTTCTAATAGATTACATAACTGTCACCTTAAAATTTTAATTTATCAATAAAAACTAAACAAATAAATGGAAATTTCAAGTTATTACATAATGCTAATAAAATTCCTAATCCTTTTATTTTAACTTTATTTATCAATCTGATTTAAATTTCAAAATCATAACGAAATTATAAGAAGTTAATTTAAATTTTATTAACATAAAACAAAAATTAGCATAAATATATATATATTTTTAAAATTATTTATAATTAATATCAAACATACCAGTGCTTTTGCAAGTGAACTGATCAGACTCTAGTTCATATCCATCTTCGCATTCACATTTATGGTAATGCTTTAATTGAACACATTTTTGACTGCAAACACCCCATTGTTCACAAGGCATGACATCTATAAATGTAAAATATGTAACAACTGAAAACTGCATAACTTTTATATTTTCTATTATTTTAGAAAATATAAATCATATATTTTTCCTGTTAAATTAATTACATAAAAAATATCAAAAACAAAGCAAATATTTAATTTTCATTTCATTATCAAAAAATTCATATAATAATAGTAAATCTTATTCTGAATAATTGTTTTCATTTATTAAGATTTGAGACTTTATGTTGTTTCAAAAGTATACTATTTAATTATAACATAAAATTTTAAAAGATGGAATTATTCTGAAAATATTTAAAACTTTTAAGTAAATAAACTTCAGATTTCTAAGAATACTTCTTTTTCTGTTTATTCTTCTTTGTTATTTTTCTTTATATTTCAGGAGATAAGTTGCATATGTTGTCTTTAAGTTTGATTTTTTTAATAAATAATTTTGAAAAGTAAGCTCATTAAAAAATTCAGAAAATTTTACTAATTTAATCACAGTTTCTAGACTTATGATGTTTATATATGTCTAATACATATACTACACTGTTTATGTTTAATAGTAATATAATATTTACTAATATATATAGCCTATGGTTAAGTTGCTGTTGCTGTCAAGAAGAATCTGTAAACAGATCCCAAATTAGCACAGTGAATCATAACTGAATGATTATATAATTATACTAAATCATTTATATGTTTAGAGAAATTAATTTGAAATTTAAACCAAGTTTGATATTTTCATAGAAAGTTTTCTTTCTTTACACTGTGTTTTATTAATACAAAATGATGTACTCATCAAAATAACTCTAAAAATAACTAATCTGAATAACCTTACATAATAAAAGAGAAAAATAATTTTAAATATTTCATAGTAAAAACTTGAAAATGTTAACTGATTTATATTTTTATATTCTGTGTATAAAATTAAAAAATATTAATTTATATATTCCAAGAACTTTGGTTTCTTTACTATGCAATTAATATAAATGTTTTAAACTTAGCAACATCATATTAAAATCTTTTAAAGATAATCATTACAGAATGTTTAACTTTTAAATAATCTTTATATTATTGCTTATCAAGTAAGGAAAACTTATAAATATACAAATATTTTATTACCTGTGCACTTTTTTCCATCTATATTTAGTCTTAGTCCATCAGGGCAATAACATAAATGTCCAGTAGGTGTATTTTGACAAAAATATTCACAGTCACTAAACAGGCATTGTTCATCACCTATGAAATATATAATTTAAATATAATTACAATATTTTAAATAATTATTAAATTATATCAACACAAATGCATACTTCATAAACATATATCATATGTTTATCATATACAGTATATATACACCATACACAAAAACAAAACATCCAGCAATAAAAATACTATTTCAAACCCTTGTCAAAAGAGCATTTATGCACTGTTCCACCAACAAAGACAAGGCAAAAAAACTAAAGTATCCCACATCTTGCCATTCAACACTGCTGCCTATTAAAATAACCAAGGAATTAAACAAGAAACACAACTCCCCTGCTTCATACAACAGGAAACAGGATAAGTCATACAGAACAGTAAGATATAATGAACACATCAAACTAAAAAAAATATTGAAGGCCTCAAATTTTATCATTGTATATGTTACCGCTAAAGCTCGAAATCCGTTAATGTGTACATTACCTAGCTAATCTGCAGATTAACTAGGGTGATCCGTTAAAGCTGCGAAAATTATTCCATTTCTCAAATGACCTAGGTAATCTGCAGATTATCTAGGTAATCTGCGAATTACCTACTAGGCACTCGGTAAAGTGAAAATAAGATCTTTGCTGGAACAACAGCAACGTTTCTTTCTGTACGCTTAAATTAACATAATGTTATTTATTTAATTTTCAATATCTAAAGAATAAAGTTAATACAATCAAACAATCAACAAAATAGTTGATTGAATCAATCATCAATCAATTAAAAAAACTTTAATACAAAAATCAAACGGTTTAAAATATTA